>NC_056749.1:516697826-516951315 GCF_019279795.1 Protopterus annectens
TAGAAAGTCACTCTTTTAGCTCTCTGCTGCTTGGATCACTCTGCAGGCCACCACGAGGATCTGTGCTGAGTTGGTACAAGCTGGAAAACGCGTGTTTAGCGTGTTTTATAGCAGGGGGCTGAAAGGAGCTAGGAATTGGCCCAAAACGACCAATAGACTACTAGTTTCTGGCTGAAACTTCACCAATTCGGACAAAAAGGCTGCTCAGTGCTTCCCACTCCCACTGGTAAGCAAAGTAGTAGACTTTCCCTGTAGCAAACCACCATAAATCCAAATCCCTGTCCAAGTAAGCTACGAAAGCCCGTGCAAATCCACACCAGACCCCGCCCGTCACGAGATCTTCCCCCGACGAGACTGCAGCAAACTCCAATCCACACCAGATCCTGCCTGTCGTGAGATCTTCCCCCGACGAGACTGCAGCAAATTCCAGACTGCTGACGTTGCAGTCCGACCCCGATGCGTTTTCCCAGCGAGTTCCAGGACAGTCTATGCAGTTTAAAACTGCATAGACTTCTGGGACCTCCGTTCTTCATGTTTCCCAGTCAGGACTGCTGCTGAGACAATCTGCGCATGCTCCAGACTCAGCAGCTGTCCAGACTAGTGCGCATCCGCGAAAGTCCACGATTTTTTAAAATTTTTTTTTTTATTTTTATTTCTTTATTTTTTCTTTATTTTACAGTTGAGGGGGCTGCAGTCCAATAGCACGGGCCACCCCTGTTCAACTGTACCTGTTTTATAGTACAGTACTGCAGACAAGGAGCAGGAACACTTTCGTCTTGTGGAGTTTGTCCACGGCTCATGGTTGTATAACTGTTCCATTATTATATGTAAGCATGTAGATGCTGTGGGGCAGCACTCCTCATGACATGTATAGAGGGGATTTAACTCTTATAAAATATATATATATATATATATATATATATATATATATATATATATATATATATATATATATGGGTCCTTAGTTTACTGAACCGATTCCACACGGAAGACGCGAAGACCAAACACGGACAGGTAAGTTTACAAAGGGTGATTTGCCGACAACCGAAAAGACCGACAAGGGTAATGTTTGAGCGACTGCAAGTGCGACAGTGGCGACGGAGTTAGGATCGATCAGGTAAGTGTGCAATATTGTGGGATTTTGGGTTAGGGTGTGGGAAAGGTGAGTGTGTGTTAGTGTCGGAGTTAGGGTTCAGGTAAGTGTGTGATAGTGAGGGACTGTAGTTTAGGGATGGGTTAAGTGAGTTAGGTTCAGTGAGTGCGATAGTGGCCAGCTTTTATGTTTTGGGTGGGTTAAGTGAGTTAGGGTTAGGAAGTGCAGGTGAAGTGTGCGATAGTGACAGTCTTTAGGTGTAGGGGTGGGTTAAGTGAGTTAGGGTTAGGGTGCAGGTAGGGTGAGTGTGCGGATAGTGTCGGACCTTGGGGTTAGGGGTGGGTTAAGTGAGTTAGGGTTAGGGTGCAGGTAGGGTGAGTGTGCGACGAGCGGACCTTGGGGTTAGGGGTGGGTTAATTGAGTTAGGGTTAGGGTGCAGGTAGGGTGAGTGTGCGATAGTGTCGGACCTTAGGGTTAAGGTTTGGGTTAGTGCTAGTGGCTATGCAATGTAGTGTAATGTGTTATTTACATTCGGTGTGTTGGCGTAATGGTGTTGATTGTTTTCGTTGTCGGTTTGTGTGTTGTCGGTTAGCTGGGTGTCGGTGGTTTGTGTGGCCGGCGAACTGGCGTGTCGGTTTTCTAAAGTAGACCCATATATATATATGTATATATATATATATATATATATATATATATATGGATCCCCTTCAGTTTACCGAAACGCCACAACGCCGAAACACAAATCACCGACACCAAAAGCCCGACAACACAAAATACCGAACACCATTACACTGACACACTACACGTAAACAACACATTACACTACATTACATATCCACTAGCCCTAACCCAAACCCTAACCAAGGTCCGACATCAAGATACACTTACCTACCTGCACCCTAACCCTAACTCACTTAACTCACCCTAACCCTAAGGTCCGACACACTTACTCCTACCTGCACCCTAACCTAACTCACTTAACCCACCCCTAACCCTAAGGTCCGACACTACCGCACACTTACCCTACCTGCACCCTAACCCTAACTCACTTAACCCACCCCTAACCCTAAGGTCCGACACTAGCACACTTACCCTACCTGCACCCTAACCCTAACTCACTTAACCCACCCCTAACCCTAAGGTCCGACACTACCGCACACTTACCCTACCTGCACCCTATTCCTAACTTACTTAACCCACCCTAAAACATAAACCCAGCACCAACACACACTTACATTACCCAAACCCTAACTCAGACACTACCGCACACTCACCTTTCACACACCCTAACCCTAAATCTCTCACTATTGCACACTTACCTGTCCACTCCCTAATCCTAAATCCCTCACTATCGCATACTTACCAAGTCACACACGCTCCTTGTCGGTCTTCCAGCTGTCGGGATTTCAGCATGTCGGTCAATTGCGTTGTCGGTCCTTTCGCATTCCTCTTCCGCGTGTCGGCGAACTGGCATTTCGGTAAACTGAAGGGGATCCATATATATATATATATATATATATATATATATATATATATATATATGTATATGCACACACACATACACACATGTATATATGGCTCTACTATTTTACAACAAATTGTCATTTAACCAAAAACAAAAACTAGAACCCCACTTTGGAGAAAGTGTACTTCAATGAAAGTGCACTTTCGCTGAAATCTAGATGCTCGATGGGCTCACAAACAAAAAATATAACAAAATATTTTTTGGGGGCAAGCCCCTGCACCCCATGTGGGCTGTGCCCCGCACCTCTTCTTAAATATACCAACTCTATGATCACACTACAGCGAAGGAAAAGGAATATTCCCATTCTGCTCTGTATTGTGATCTCCATAGTTAGTTTTCAAAGTTTCAGTACTTCGAACAAGTGGGTTCATACAAGTCAAATTCGAAGCACTGAAACTTCAACCAAAAACAGTAGACCCATATATATATATATATATATATATATATATATATATATATATATATTATCTATATACACACACATATATATATATATATATATATATATATATATATATGTATGTATAGTTACCTTCACAAGTCCAACAGCTACATCCTCGAAACTGCTGCCATGAACTGCAAACTGTGAATTCACAAAACTGTGAAAACCGAAGCTCCGAATAACAAAATCTCACCCCCTTTTTGACTCATGGTAGCATTTGTTTCAGCTGTGGACTGAACGGAAATGTCGACTTTCAATTTTTTTTTCAAACTTTAGGGAAGTCGGCGGGATGGAATTCAAGTAAAGGTTCATGTATCTGTAAACCTATATAATATATACACACACATACACACACACACATATACATGCACATCTCCCGGTTTTAAATTTCAGTGTTACTGGATTTCAACCTCAGCTTTATTAATGGATTATCATCATTAAATACCATGAGAAGGCACTAAAGTACAAGTAACAAATACATAAGTAAGTAAAAAGTTAAAAGCAGAGTTGTAAAAAAAAAAACCTAATTCTCCCATCATGTTATATGCTAATATATGTTTTGAGTGCCTTCTTGGGCTCTCCCAGAGCCACTGTGCCAGGAAATTCAGATGGTGTGGTGCCTGATAACAAAATGAATCACAGCCACAGTTTGAGAGAAGTACCACTGGAGTTGCCAGCAGCCCCTCAAAGGTGGAGCGCCTGATTGGGACTGTATGGTGCCATAAGCTCCTTATTTTAAGAAAGACTCAGGCCATTAACGGACAGATCCACCAACTCTAAGACTTTGTAAATAATGGTGTAACACAGAGGAAGTGAATGCAGGCTGCACAGAATAGGCATGATATGTTGGCAATGACTTTGTAAATAATGGTGTAACACAGAGGAAGTGAATGCAGGCTGCACAGAATAGGCATGATATGTTGGCAATGACTTTGTAAACAAATGGTGTAACAGAGACAGAATAGGCATGATATGTTGGCAATGACTTTGTAAATAATGGTGTAACACAGAGGAAGTGAATGCAGGCTGCACAGAATAGGCATGATATGTTTAATGTGACTTTGTAAATAATGGTGTAACACAGAGGAAGTGAATGCAGGCTGCACAGAATAGGCATGATATGTTGGCAATGACTTTGTAAATAATGGTGTAACACAGAGGAAGTGAATGCAGGCTGCACAGAATAGGCATGATATGTTGGCAATGACTTTGTAAATAATGGTGTAACACAGAGGAAGTGAATGCAGGCTGCACAGAATAGGCATGATATGTTGGCAATGACTTTGTAAATAATGGTGTAACACAGAGGAAGTGAATGCAGGCTGCACAGAATAGGCATGATATGTTGGCAATGACTTTGTAAATAATGGTGTAACACAGAGGAAGTGAATGCAGGCTGCACAGAATAGGCATGATATGTTGGCAATGACTTTGTAAATAATGGTGTAACACAGAGGAAGTGAATGCAGGCTGCACAGAATAGGCATGATATGTTGGCAATGACTTTGTAAATAATGGTGTAACACAGAGGAAGTGAATGCAGGCTGCACAGAATAGGCATGATATGTTGGCAATGACTTTGTAAATATTGGTGTAACACAGAGGAAGTGAATGCAGGCTGCACAGAATAGGCATGATATGTTGGCAATGACTTTGTAAATAATGGTGTAACACAGAGGAAGTGAATGCAGGCTGCACAGAATAGGCATGATATGTTGGCAATGACTTTGTAAATAATGGTGTAACACAGAGGAAGTGAATGCAGGCTGCACAGAATAGGCATGATATGTTGGCAATGACTTTGTAAATAATGGTGTAACACAGAGGAAGTGAATGCAGGCTGCACAGAATAGGCATGATATGTTGGCAATGACTTTGTAAATAATGGTGTAACACAGAGGAAGTGAATGCAGGCTGCACAGAATAGGCATGATATGTTGGCAATGACTTTGTAAATAATGGTGTAACACAGGGAAGTGAATGCAGGCTGCACAGAATAGGCATGATATGTTGGCAATGACTTTGTAAATAATGGTGTAACACAGAGGAAGTGAATGCAGGCTGCACAGAATAGGCATGATATGTTGGCAATGACTTTGTAAATAATGGTGTAACACAGAGGAAGTGAATGCAGGCTGCACAGAATAGGCATGATATGTTGGCAATGACTTTGTAAATAATGGTGTAACACAGAGGAAGTGAATGCAGGCTGCACAGAATAGGCATGATATGTTGGCAATGACTTTGTAAATAATGGTGTAACACAGAGGAAGTGAATGCAGGCTGCACAGAATAGGCATGATATGTTGGCAATGACTTTGTAAATAATGGTGTAACACAGGGGAAGTGAATGCAGGCTGCACAGAATAGGCATGATATGTTGGCAATGAGCTGCACCAACACAAAGCCTGGTAGCAGAATTCTGCACCATCTCTAGTTGTTAACTCAATTTTAGGAAGTCCCTGGTAAAGGGCATTATAGTAAGCCAACCTTGATGATCCCTTACTAAAACAACCTAAAGATATACTTGAGTTAGTTGGCGATTAATATCAAGGTGTTTTGCAAATAAAAGCAAGAGGACTTCACAATAGCTGACACTTGGTCCTGAAATGTCGGCTTGGAGAACTCTAAAGTTATGCACTCCATCAATAAATTGAAGCATACTGTGATAATACATAATAAGGTTGGGCTAAACAAAAGCAGTAAAATCCCTCAGGGATGCATGAACTGCCAGTTTTCTGGTGTCAAGTCTCAACTGATTTTGCATTAGCTACTTGATGCCAGCAACTCTCCAACCTGCACCCCTCTCTATGTAATGCAGATCATGGTCGAACCAAAGGTCAGGTCTCCTAGTAGATACACAGTGAACATGAGCTAAGGTTATAGACTTGAATGCTAAGCTATTTACTGTAATCCCTGAATAAATCATCAAATGAGTTAGTATCACTCTTAAAACACAACTGGAGAAATGTAGATGGAAACAGTTGAGAGCTGATGGGTGAAGGTAAATGAAGAACCTTCTCTGCAAGATGAGGGGGATGGCAGAAAGGCTAAAGCAGAAAAGGAAATGGTTACACTTAGAAACTGGCTCCACTGTCAAGTTCATTGTTGTCATATCCATTAGGTTGAGTAAATCAAACCCTGTACCACAGGAAGTAGCTTTTTAACAGCTCACTGCCTTAGTCCTCTGCCACAACTACCAGATTTGAGGTTCATACTACTGATTTAAATCAGTAAACTTGTATCTGTATTACCCTTCCCATAGCCATGACGTTCTACTTTTTAACTGTCAGCAAGTTGGTATTTTTATCATGTCATGCATACATAATGTCAGTCACTTACACTGCATGTGTTAGAATTGCATTAAGAAGCTATTGAGCATCTCTTGCATTTGGGGAATTGATAGGAAAACAGTTAATAGCATCCTAGGTAGAGCTGCTATCATCTCTTGCATTTGGGGTGTTGACAGGAAGACAGCTAACAACATCCTTATAGTTGGAGCTGGTATATTTAGCTGTGGCTGAGTTAAATGAGTAGCTTCCCCCTAACAACCTGAACATTTTTACTGTGGCATGAAGTGGACACTTGCGGAATTTATTAACACCATCTAAAACATAAGAGCTCACTGAGTATGTGTACTAGGAATGTCAAAACTACTCAAGCATGTCAAGAAGGCTGAAGATCCCAATCAGGTTTTCCGTTAAGATTCAGCTAAATTAATTAATAATATTGGAATGAGGATGAAATCCTTTCAGAGCAGTCAAATGTTAATTGTTTGAGGCATATAAAAATTATGTAACAACACATTACAAGCAAAACAGGTATGTCACTACACATTAAAGTGAGGATCAATGTATTTTTGTTAATCCCACCAAACAAGTTTCTCATACTCTTCTACTAATTAAGCATTAGACTTAATAAAATCCATTCCAATTAGTATAATAAGCAAATATCACATTCTTGAATTAGTGAGTTTTATTTTTTAAAACAAATACTCATTAAGACTAGTGGTAATCCCCCCAACACTTACCCAGAAAATGACCAAATGAAGCCTGGAATATTTACTAGTTATAACCATTGCAGAAAAACGGTTGAGAAAAATAATTTAAAAGTTTATCAAGTCTGCTGACCTACTGTGGATAAGTCATCAAAACTGCACACGGCTTGCACCATATTCTGCTAGGCTCCACAATGTATCTTGCACCATTTAAAAAAAACTTTAACAGAACTAGCTTCACCAAGCAACCAGGTCCATTGTACTGCCACTCTATTTGTGAAGTGTTACTTTCTGACATCAAGGTTAGACCATGTTCCTTTGATCTGTTATTCATACATTCTAATAAAAGCAAATCAAAATCTTAATGTTTTTCCAAAAAAATCTTGCTGCACTCCCCTTAGGTATCTTATAACACTTTTGATATCTCTCATCTTTCCAGCTTAAGAGTGAACAAATGGATAGCTTCCTTTGCATCGCCTCATGTACCTTCTCATTTCTCAATACCTTCTTCAGCATTACACACTCCCTTTCCGTATAATGCCTGCCAAAGTTGATAGGATGCTGCAGCCTTACAAGTACCTGCACTGACCAGATTTCTTTTTCATTCCACTACTATCATTAATTGATTTAGCTGTATCCTATGGGAAACCTCGATTGCCATCTTCGACCTTCTTGACGTGCTTGAGTAAGTGACACACTCAACTTCCTACCTCTGGACTAATCCCCCCACCCTGGCACATACCACTGCATTTATTTCAGCTCAGCTGACACCTTCATCATTTATAAAATTACTTGGCGATTTTCAGGGATATAACTCCAGGACCCTTTTCTTGATTTTATTTTTTACTTTTGGTTCAACTGCTTATACGTGCGTTTTTGCTTTTATTTCTTTGATGAAGCATCCCACATTTAAAGTGTGGAATTTAAGCTTTCAAAATTTAAGAGAGGACTCTGGTAATTTAATGACATACATAATGTATTTTATATATATATATATATATATATATATATATATATATATATATATATACTTTCGAATCTGTAGTATGGAAAAACAAATGCATCAGCAAAATAAATGTAAGAGAAAGTCAAACTATGATTTTGTGAGGGCAATACCTTAAGACTGCATGTGTAGGCTTCCTCATTAAGAGACCTAACTTTAATATTTCAAGATTTAAAGTCACAGTACATTGGGATGGAGTTCCACTATTATCTAACATTATAGTTGCAACATTAAAAACATTATAATCACTCTGTATATCAGAAATTACTTGAACACACTGCTTTGAAAAGTTTAAGTTTGTAATATGCAGAGAAAAATTATGAACAAAAATCAGGGAAGGATTGTAAAATCAGGGACAGTGACAGGTTTGTATTACTTCTCACTGAGGTAAATAAAAGTAACTCATCTCTGCTGCTGTTTGATGACTGCTAAAGACCAGTCACTGATCTGGTGTGGCAGTACGAATGTTTGCAGTGTATGGCAATTTGCTAAAATAAGTATAAAACTAGGATTGTTATGGCTTGTGTGTGTATGTGTGTGGTACCTGTGCGAGGACACATACATTATTCTTTGCGGTATCAGTAAACAGTTTAGCTAAGAAATAATTATATTACATTAATATTTCAAAAGTAAGGTGTACAATATATTACAGGACATTCAAACACTTAGATCTAAGAATCTGGAGTCTCCCACTCCTCAAACTACATAAATTGATACATGGGGTTACCTTGATCATCCTTGACTGTGTGGGGCCCACAAAAGCTGTTGCTGGTTGGAGAAAAGTGAGGAAAAAAAATGTTTTAATTTTCTGATTATTCTCTTTAACCTGAGCCGGCTGTGATGTGACCCTGTTAGGATAAAGCTGATAATGGCCTCTCCTCTCAAATGCACCCATTATAAAACCATCCCTGCTCAGATGTGCGTAAAGCTGATGTAGGTTGTGTGTGTGTGTGGGGGGGGGGAGCTGATTGTATGGTTATTACTTCTTTAATTTTCATCACAGTCAAACCTTAGAGGCCATTATAGCTTATGTTTGGGCTGCTGACAGTGTGGTCATGGTTTCTTTTACTTTTCTCCCAGACCTCAGAGGTATACAAAGAATGCCACTATAGCTAGGAACAAAAAAGTAGAATACATGACTGTGATCATTATTTTTTTTTTCACTCTCCTAACAATCACACATCAGGTACATATACAGGGAGCTGCCTTTGACAGTTTGAGTTGAGAAGTGAGGAGGCATACCATGTATATGTATGTCAGCAGTCACTTGAAATACATGACTATAGCCATTTAAACCTCAGCTTTCATTTCAGTCTAACACCAAAGGGATGCATAGGCAGTCTTTTGTGGGGAGGGGAGGCAGACTTTTCCCAGATGTCCGGATACACAGACCCTAACTGACTTGAACATTTATATCCCTATGGCTTCTTGGGCCCTAGCTTATTTAAGTTATTTCCTATATTGGTCAGGAAAGGTGTGTTGAAAGGATGCAACTAAACAGCTACACAATTTCTTTCCTTAATCATAATTTTTGTTCAAGCCATCACTGGATGAAAAAGTTGTGTAAACAGAAAAGAATAAAAAGAAAAAAAAAACTTGAAAATATACTTCAGAGCATATAGGAAGTCATGGCTTCTTGAAAAAGCTGAAGAGTAAGACAAAATGTGAGAAGAAAAGTAAAAAAAAGTGACGTGCATGGTATGGGGAGCCCAAGATGGTTGGGGGGGGGGGCAAGTGAAGACTGAAGTGTATGCCTAGGGTACCATTTCACCGAAGTCCAGGCCTGTACATAGAGTTTCTGCAATGTAACATTGCTGCAACTAAATGCCCACAACTGTGACTGTCCCTTTGTGAGATGGACCAATGTAGCGTTGTACGCAGCCTGTTGTAATGTAAGACCATCGTAGCTACAGCAGTGTGTGTGTGTGTACTACTCCTAAAAGTTTGCAGCATGAGCTAAAAGGTTGCTTGGGAAGGGTGGACGTGACAAGGTGATATGTAGCCTGGAAGTGCATAGTGGACCCCCAGCTTGACATCTGCTGGGGCCCCCCAAAATGCTAACACCAGCCCTAACCATCTTTTAAAGGCTGTTTAGATCCTAACACTTTCTAAAATTCCACTGAGATCTACATGGATTCCAGTTTTCAGTGCTGAAACTGACTGCTCGTTCTCTGCATGTGGACAGGTGTTAAGTGATAAACATCAGAATCTTACTGGCAGGAGCAGGAACCTGCTAACCCTGCTACTGCTGAAGAGCAGCAATGACAAACAGTAGGACTGTGCAGCCAAAGGCTGCTTCAGGAAGCCAGATATAATACACAAGTCTGACTATGAATAAATCATTAAGGTATATTTTCAGTTTGTATGTCCACTGTGTGTATTACCCCAACAAATATTCTCGTCTGTGTACAGTTTCTTAAAAAAAATAAATAAATAAAACAATTTTTGCTGTTAAATTAAAACATTTATAAAGCAGAGATTTAAAAGTTTAGTTTAAAAGATTTTTTTTTCCTTGCTCTGCCACTTTGTGGTTCTGAAGTGTTTTGCTTTGCTAACATGGCTCTTGTTGCATGACAGGTTCCAGTCAAGACTATCTCACACAGACACCTTTGATATCAATGGTTCAAATATGTAGGTAGATTGCAGTCAGTGACGAAAGGTCTGAGATGAATTCACATGTCAGGAGAGTGTTGAGGTAGATATACCATGACTTAATCCAATATATGGTCCAGCTCATATTGCTTCTGGAGTGAAGTAAACACATGTCCTTGGTCATGTAGGTCTAGATGTCCCATTATACATTCCTTGTATAATGCGACTTTAACCCACCTGGTGATAATAGCTGTAGGGCTGGAGTAGTCATACTGTAGCAACCTAACTCTTCTTACAGAGCACAAGAGAGAGAGATAAACGTATCAAAACCTGAAGGGTGCTTGGCTGTCATTAGTGACAGATGTTTCAGCAGTTACTGTGCAAATCTGGCACTGTGTACTCCATAACAAAAGATAAGTTTTGGGCTGCCGGTAATAAAAAAAAAAAAAAAAAAAAATTTTCAAAAACTTACCTGGAAAAAAAAAATCAGCAGGTTCTACACTGACTGTTACAAAAAAAAAATAAATGTTGAGTCTTTCGGCTTTTCCCGGTTAGGGGTCGCCACAGCGGAACTCCGGTCCGCTAATGATTGGTAGTTGATTTTTACATGCCGAGTTACCAGCCCTGACGCACAACCTTCAATGAAGGTACACCCATTCACGCATGTCTCCATGCAGAAGACGCTCTAGCTGAGAATCGAACCGGACAGCGTCTTACTGTGAGGGACAACGCTACTGCAGCAATAAATAGATAAAAATCAGTATCCCTAGTCATCTCATATCATTGCTATATTTGTATTCTATAGTCTGTGCATAGCTTTGTAACCCCATATCACACAATGTGTGCTATTTTTACAGTTCTTGGTGACAGATTAAGAATAAAAGGATACTTAAAGCAAAATAAAAAAAACTAAACTGTCCAATTTTAATATCCATCTATATATATATATATATATATATATATATATATATATATATATATATATGTATATATACACACACACATACATACACGCATATAGAGTAGGGCAGGAATGATTTTGGATTCGGAGGGACTGCCCCCAGTATATCATGCTTATGTTCTGTTTCTTCACAATGAGTTCATAGCGTCATCTGGTTTGTTTCATCTTGTTCAGGCTGCAGCCAGCGACATCTCTGTGAGAGGCAATATAGCTGGTATGGCTAGATGTGAAACATAGAGACATGGTATATGCACAAGGCACCACATGCACAGGCAAGTAAATGCCATACCATGCATTACTGTCCAGAACTGCCTCCTCTCAAAATTAAATAGTTGCATATGGTGCCAGGATAAAACTCTGGACTGCAACTGTCTGTCAGATTTATTCTCCGATCTTGAAGTGCATTCATTGTGCAGCTTCTCTCTTTTGATGTTTCTTTCCTGTACCTTCGCATTTTCTTAAAGCAGACTGGCTTCTGGTGTCCTTTATTCTCTTGCTCTGTTCATTTACATTGCTGTATGTGCAGAGAAACAACTATAAAATTGTCAAAGTGTCCTGTTATATAATGCATATTGTGAAACTTAAGAGTACAGAGATAAAGCAATATACAATAATTACATCAACCACTGGGTCGTCTTATGACTCTGCCATGTGCTGTTTAGTCAGAACAATGGTTTTGCAAGGATCTGTCTTATGTCAAAACTTTGAATTCTCAGTTCATAGCTGGACTCATGAATACATAAAAAATGAGCAATTCAGCAGGTATATAATTTTTTTTTTATTTTTGCCTTCACTCATAAGTAATGCATCTTGTGAACCAGTTAAGCCTAAAAGGGCAGTAACTATGCTTATGAGGAAATCTGCATCCTTGCCACCAATTACCAACCAGTAAGAAAGTTACGATGTTACTACACTCATTTTGATGATTTCTGGTACTCTTAAAGGTCAGCATACTATTATTACAGATTTCCAGGAAACATGCTGCAGAATGTAGGCAATTAAAAACAACAGAAGGTGGGTAATGGGTAGATGAAGGAAAGCACCAGTAGTAAGTAACCGCCTTTACCGTGTAACTAGGGGTGCATCTTAGATACGATTCCTCTGTATGTAAAATATTGGACAGCCTGGGAAATATCATCCATCTTTTTGTATATCATATCAATACGTATAAACAAGAAGGGTCATCACAAAAAAGAGCAATAAACACAAAAATCTCTTCCTTAATTAATGTCAAAAGGGCAGCTTAGACTTGACACCAAAACAGTACAAAATGCATCTGTGTAAAGAAACCGAAAAAACAAGTATGTGATGTCCATGTGTCTGTGCAGCATGCCAAGTTACACTGCTTTAAATCTATGAGTGTGCGTGTGTCAGAGGTAGTACATTGTATCAATGTAATATTCCAAAGCTGTATTTCCAACAAAAGAGCTGACAGTGACATTGTATGACTCATTAAAAAGTTCACAAAAAATCCTCAAAGCACACATTGTTCAATCACTGTACAACAAAACAGGCTTAGCAAAGCAACAACACATCAAATTCTGAACACATCAAAGTGTAGTCAATAGAATGCAGTCTGAATGAACCAATACAGAATGCATCACATCTCCATGTTTAGCATTATTTGGTAGCATTTAACACTTCGGGGAGACTACTTCCACTGCACATCCATTCTGTTGGAAATCCACTCAAAATTATTTTGTCGACTGTAACTCCAGGATTCAATAACTTTAAGGATGATTTCTTATTCACCATCCATCAGTGCTGAAATAGTAATGTACAAATAGTGAAGGATGTAGGAGTGTTGCCTCTGCTAAATCCCAAAAACAAGATAATGATACGAAATGTTTTCTATAAATGCCATGTTTAACTTCACGTGCTAGTTTTGATAAGGTCTGAAGAGTGAGTGGTAGTTTTATTGAAACAATAACTGGGCATTTGGAAATTCTGGAAAATAGTGATTTGGTGATATAACGTTTGAGACTTCTCATGTTCTCACTAGAACGGTACTGAGTACAAAACCCTGTTCCATTTTGAAAGTTATGTCACTGAAACATGTAGAAAGTACAGCACAGGTCAGATCCTTAGTTCAAAGAAATAGGGTACTGACTGAGATTGAAGTGACCTTGATCTGCTATCTCTGAAAAGGTTCCTAGGGGGGAAAAGAAAGGCACTCTAGTTTACCTAGCTCATGTATCCCAAAGGAAACCTGGAACTTTCTGGAAGGGGTGGAGCCTATGGTAAAAACTAGGGCCTTCAACTTTGCTAAAAGTATCAGGGGCATACACTGGCAGTTCAAGGCTCACCAATACTGACATCAAAACACTCTTGGCATGGAAAGGCAGGGAGCTTGTAAACAGGACATAAAAAGATCTAAATGACAGCTAGCATTTCTTCATCTGTCTCACTGCTACTAATATTGCTTCAACCAATTAGTGAGGGATCAAATGAGTTGTTAAAGTGAGGAAGAGGTCTGATAGTTGGGTGGAGGGGGTCATAACATGTAAAATGAAAAGAGGGAGAGAAAGGACGAATATGCTGGAAATAAATGTAAACTAAAAATGAAGTGAAGACTGAAGAGAAATCACAGGAATACCAAAACTGTGACATGTCAGGGCATGCAGTAAAGGGATAAAAAAAAGAGGGAGGGAGACAGTGGAGGGATAAAAAAAGAGGGAGGGAGACTATAGGAAAATTCGTATCAAATAAGAAATGGCACTACACCAAAATCTGGACAACTAACATTGGGTTTAAAATGGATTACGTGGTTCAATATTTCACTAAAACATTTGCTATGGTACAACGATTTGTTTAGTCTAACTACAAAGATCACTTCAGAGGTCTACAAGAAATGTAAGGAATATTTTTCAATGTGCATAAAGAAGAATAAATCAAATATAGATGTATTAGGCTACCTGAAAGGGCACATAGAGTAAAATGGATAAGCTAAGTGGCTTGTTTGTTTCAACAAAATATATTGCTACTCTGTATTAGCACACATCCACTCTATTGGGAATCCACTCAAAATTTTGTTGACCGTAACTCCAAGGCTTGCATTGTTTGTGAGTAATAATTTCTGCTTGAAGATACCAATGCAGTTATCAGACATTCTGAAATATATGGCTACCAAACATTGTGATATTTTACAAACTATTAATTATAATCTAATTTCCATGCATCTTCCCTTATTAATCAAATTTAAGCATCAGCAATACTAAAATATGTAGCTTCTGTGCATCAAAATGATAGTGTTAGTGTGCAGTCAGCTACCTTGTTTCCAGTGGTACAAAATTAAAAAAAGGCACATGTACTGCAAATTGTGTTGTCCTGCTGGTATGTACAACACTGGATGGATGAGGAATTAAGCTGGTTTTGTACAATAGTGTTATTTTAAAAACATTAAGCCAATTCTGCTTAAGATAACGTTACTTGTACCACAACAGTAAACTATGTCAGAGTTGTAATATGTAATGTTATCCTCAATGGGGCGATGTAATTTGGTCATGAGGGCATAGCTCTCAATCTCTTAGAGCAAGAAATCTAGACAAAGCCATAAATAACGGGGGACACAGGCCCAAAAATAGGACAATTTTTAAATATTGCTCTTGCAAACTTAGAAACTTAATAAACAACAGGTTTTGCATTAGCATGAATTTTCTGGAAATGCATATAGAAAAGTAAAAACAGTACAAACAGTATATACCAATACTGAAAGAAGGGTAAGAAGTCTGAATCTCAAATGCATGTATTTATTTTCTGACTTCAGTACTTAAAGATTTGGCAGAAAACCACAATTTTATGAGTAAAAATGAGGCGAAAATCTGTATGGCTGAGAGGTATGTGGGCAAATCCCAAGGGAACTAACTAGTACTTCCTTCTATACCATGAGTAAAAATAGGAATTACAAACATCCTGTGATGTGGTGCACTGTTATAAGAAGTTATATATAATACAAGCTGTGTTCTGTAATGCAGGGTCTAGTTTTTAAGGGGGGGAAATAGATTTCAGCTACACAGAATGCAATGGGATATTGTATAGACATTTCTCTATAGAGTAGCACTACTAATAACAAAATGTTTGATTTGTTTAGCTAGATTGGCTATATTAATCTATTAGCCATTTGGCTTGCCTTGCTAGTCTGATGCTTTTGATGCACTGTTTTTCTGAATGATTTTGCTTCTATTTTCTAGCACCTTCCAGATCTGCAGTATTCAAGCAGTGTGATAAGATCAGCAGTAATCCAGAAAGAAAATAAATGTTCATAAATTATAGGACTGTTTTTGGAACTAGACAAGAGCCACCCTCATTCAGAAATGCTGGGAATATTTTGCAGTGAACAGAACAGGGTCATGTGCTTTGCCTAACTTCACTGCACTAATGTTTCCTGTATAGAATATGGCATATAGCCTTGTCACTGTGCTGTGCTTTCATTTTTTTTCTAAGAACAGAAGACAATTTAAATTGACTTAGGTGGGTCTTGTTATTGTCTATTGAAAAACGCAAAGGCTGTGAATGGGCCTTTATAAATAGTCCTGTTCTAACAAGTATGCTTTTTTATAACAAATGTTCATTATAAACACTGAACACTCTTGCCTAACAGTATATGCCAGGGGAATATACATTTTTTTTATAAAATTTGTTTGAAGCACAGATTATTGTTCAGAATGGAATTTCTTGTGCTTATTGGCAGCAGATAGCTTCTCTTAATACTTATAAGAAATTACAGAGAATCAGTCTCTTACAGCTGCCTGTGACAATATTAAGAAGTATTCCTATTAAATGTATCTTGGCATTATAAAATTACAGTGTAATGTAGAAATTTATAAATGTGGTATATGCTACAGTCATTGCTTTGATTCCCATAACACTTATGTCCTGTTACTGACCAAGTCATTTAATCAGACAGAAGATTTATATAATTCTCTGACAAAAGAAACCTGCATTATGTGTTTTTTTAAACACTAAAAATTATTAAATAAAATGAATGCGTTTTAATTGATCCTGAACAAATGGGTTCCTGTCAGCTAGTTCTGTGTGTATAAACCTGCACAGACAATGAAAGATAAATGTGATGTCACAGTGCAGAACACTTCTTCCTTCACTTGGTTAGTATAGCATTTCAACACCAGAACACACACACTACCCTTTAACTGCCTTAGAAACAACCTCTCCAACATCATCAATGTGACCTTACCCGCTACACAGCACACAAGGCAACATGCTGTGTCATACACTGTTTTGCTGTGAATTCAAAATAAAATGCTCACAGAGCAGAATATGTTGTCCTCTATGAACAATTCTGCCTATGAACATGAATGCATTAGCCTGCAGTGCTCTGAGCATCAAGGGATATAATGAGGTACCACACACTGGTGGAATAACACATCAAGAGGCACATTAACAACAGGAAAATGTTTTGTGAATGTGGTATTAGCATGGGGTTAAAGTGGGGCACAGAAATCTAAAAAGATGTGCAATTACTCAGCAACATTATGATGCAACTAAATGATGTGATACTAATAGTAAAAGACAACCCCCCCCCCAGCTCAGTATTTGAAGAAGTTAGGAATGTTACCAGGTACTTGGAACTGGAAATAAGCAGAAGAGAGGATTCATAAATATTATAAAGAAAATGAAAGGAAGAAATAGAAACATAGTGAATGAACTCTGGAAAGTAGCAAATGAAACCACATAAAATAAAGGTGAATCTAAGTCACGCCAACAAAAAACAGTGTATGTATACCACGTCTAAAATGATAGTCTGTATGCTTGCTGTATAGCCCCAAAGATGCATGGCATAAAAGGCATTTCAGTAGTGAGAAACTATGCAGATGTGACATTATTCTGTATAATGAGGAAAAATTCCTGTTGTATCCAAACGTGACAAGAAATAAACAGCTGTACCAAAAATGCCTCTCAAATTAAACCAGAACTACACCACAGTTAAATGTGAACAACTGGTACAGTATTCTCTCTTTTCTGAGGCTTCCTGAAAGACACAGTATTTTCTAGAAAACTCTCTATGTCATGCACATTATTTTAGTCCCTCAGTCTTACCAGCATGATCCTCCAAGATACACTGCTGCATTAAATGGAAATGTCGGGGCAGGGACATCACACTTGTACCACATGTCAGAGTACGGACAAATATAGAACAGAAGCAGAGTACATTGGTCACTGAGCCTTCTCCTTGCAAATACCAAAGTGCAATGCGAAACATTCCCCTGACAGTGGTCTGCATTGGTCACTGTGCCTTCTCCTTGCACATGCCAAAGGGCAATGCGAAACATTACCCTACCAGTGGTCTGCATTGGTCACTGAGCCTTCTCCTTGCAAATACCAAAGGGCAATGTGAAACATTCCCTAGACAGTGGTCTGCATTGGTCACTGAGCCTTCTCCTTGCAAATACCAAAAGGCAATGCGAAACATTCCCCTGACAGTGGTCTGCATTCTTCTATCAGTTACATACATGTTTTCTGCTAATAAACAGTTTGCCAGAATCAGTCAAAAATAAACTTTTAAGATATTTAAAAGCACAGCTCTAGTAACTTATAGCTTTAAGAAACATTTGTAACCCAGATGGAATAAATAAGAAAATACAATATTTAAGAGAAAAAAGCAGATCAGCCACGCTGATAACTGCCAACAGGACTTTTGTCTAACAGGAGTTATTTTATTAAACAAATGATATGCAATAAAAATGCTGATTACTTCTTTAGGATGTTTAGATGCAGTGATAATTAAATCACTGCTAAAATGTAATACATTCTTTAAACATCAATAAAGTAAGCATAACGGATATAATCAGAAAGTGGTTTGGTGCAATTATAGTCCTTTTATTTGTACTCAGTAGTAAGGCCACTGCTTATTAAATCCAACATGCTGCAGTTTTTGGTTCAATATAATTTATAATGTTTAAACCAAGTCAACTGTAGGCAAAATGGGCTCATGGATGAAATGAAAACTGCTATGAATATGAATTTAGATTTAGGACATGCATGCATATAGATTCATTGTCCTTGCAAGCTGTGCCCAAGCCCAGTACTACGCTGTCATTTCTCCCTTGAGGACACTCTGTTGCAGCCCTGGCAGACAATTAATATAATGGCACAGCACAAAATCATTCCTGTGCTGAGGAGAGTTTGTTCAGCAGAGCATTAAATTGGGAGCTGCAATCTGCAAACCATGAATTTGATGCAACGTCAGTTTCTTTAAGAAAGCCTTGCCACCGTACTTAGGGCTATGACACAAATTAAAGCAAAGAGTATGTCTGATATTCACATATGCAAAAATACATGACTCAAGGAAAAGAATTGTAAGACAGAAATGCAAGTTTGGAAAAATATGGTGACACGCTCTTTACAGTATAGAATAATAATATCATATACATCCTCATCTTTAACAGACAGACATAGTGGGAAAGCCTGCATAAAGCTAGTTTCAAAAGAAATCAGATATTGCCAGCTGCAAAAAGGAACTCAAACAAATAAAAACAAATACAGTATTTTGAAAAAAAAAAAAAAGATGAGCAATGGTTGCAACAGCATTTCTGTGATCTTCAGGGTTTAATAAAATGTTTGTTGCTCATGCAACTGTTTACTCTAGACCAGCACAAGAACTCAGGGAGCCAATGCAAGCTGTTCAGTAAATGGGCAGTTAAAGCATTACATGTTGCCCTATTTATCGCCATTAGAAATGTAACAAAAATGAGGACATATATTCATGCAACCACTTGTTTCCAGTCAAAGAGAATTACTGGAAAAATAACTGATGGGGTAGGGCTGTTGATGAGAATACTCTTCTGATGGGGCATGGCTGTTGATGAGAATACTCTTCTACTTTGCAAAGTTTTTCTGTTTTTTTTTAATGATGCATTATTAAGCTATAAGAAACATCTAAAAAGTGCCAATTTTGCATAACAGCACAACAGTGGCTCCACAAGTGTTGGTCTACATTGCAAAATGTATTTTCCCAGCAGTAGTTAAAGTTCAGAAGGCATAAAATGAAACCCCCACCTACACCACATTAGTAATACATGCTAACCCTAACTGTAATGTGCATCTTTAATACAATCTTCACTAATATTACCACTAAAACAAGATGGCTCAGATATTCACCATGCACATACAAACACAAACAGTAAATCTATCCCACTCACAGTCAGTCACACTTAATATATTCCCTGACCTAACATAAACATACTCACAAACTCACATACACCTTTTATTCATCTGACTTACCTGTTTTGACACTCCACACACACACACACACACACACACACACACAGATACATACATATATGTGTGTGTGTGTGTGTGTGTGTGCGTGTGTGAGAGAGAAAATGTGTTTCTTTCAAAATGCACACATATCAAATCACACATGGTAAATGGTAGCATTTCAAAAGTCAACATACTGAAAAATTTGGAAAGATCACAAAGGGAAACATTAAAATGTTATGATTTGTTAACCAAAACTTTGCCATACATTCAGACATACTTTATTTGAATAGTAGTAGTGTTATGGAAAGGGGCAGGGATATGGACAGGGATATGGTTAGTATGCACTGGCAAGGTGGACGTGGAGGGCTTTGTCACCTTGTACCCACTTACATATGCATGCTAACCTTAACTCGTAGGCCTACACCTTACCATAGAAAAAACATTCCATAACATTACGTCTAACAAAAACTCAGACGTACACCAAATGCATTATTTGTTTACCAAGGTAGGACACTGATCAATTTCAGACTCAGCCCAGGTGAAATACAAAACATTTCAAAAACAAAAAATACAGAAATATAAGCAACAACAGAATAGTTCAGTCTAATTACATAGATAAAACTGCATACATACATTCTAGTGAGCAAGCACAGTGCAATGTATAACATATACATTAGTTTCTAATGTGGGTCAATCTTCAGTGAATCTTGAGACAGGAGAAGAGCCTCAGAAAGGGGATAGGTTTGGTGATGTGTCCTGTGTTGTAGTAGTAGCATTTGACCTGGATGAAAAAGTGCTTTTCAAATTGCATTCTGAATTTGGAATAAGTGTTGATTTCTTTAATGTCAATAGGGAGAGCTTGCCATAAAGAAGGCGCCTGAGAGGAGAAAACGTGCAGCGCCATGGGGTTTGGTTCTAGGGGTAATGAGAGTTGGTGCGGCACGAAGCTAATGGCTCTGGAGCCTTTACAAGCCTAGCACAAAATAATTGCCCAGGCACCATGCCACCTGATATTAGTGCACAGTGCCCCTATCCAGTAGGGCAACTAGAATGATCCCTGGTGTGAACTTTGTTACCCATCCACTCATCAAGATTTCTCTTGAAGAGGGCCAGCGAAGTGCTCTGCTTGACATGAATGGGAAGCTTATTCCTTATCAGTCTTTATGTTTGGTTTGAGTTAAATCACCAGAGCAGAATACTTTCATGACATCACTTATTGGAAGGAATTATACTGGTATATTTCCATTAACTTTTAATCTGGTGGATTCTAACATACAGGATTCTGGGGGAGATGTAAAGTCTGCTTTTGGTATTTAAATATATTGTGCTTAAATATATTTTCTACTTGATTCAAGACGTGTGTCAATTGTGTTAGGCATTATAAAGCAACCACTATAATGTATGTGTGAGCAGTTTGAAAACTGCAAAGTAAGCAACCCGTGTCTGACAATTCAAAAACTGTCTTATAATTTGGCAGCTTGTTATAGCTTTGCCATAGAATATCAGCACATCATATAACTGTGTTATATAATGAGCATAAGCAATGAAAATGTCAAATGTCTGGCATAGAAAGGTGATACTATTAAGTGTGAAATTCACTCTCTCTCTCTGGGTTACAGAACAAACTTGTATCTATTTTGTCACAAAAATTAGATCAGTTTCACCAACTAGAAATGTTTCAGAACAATTTTTCTACAAAGATTAATGCAACGCAAAACTTAAGAAGCTATAAAAACTTGTGTATCTTAATTTATATTTACATTAAAAATTATACTGACAATTGGTTTGTCAAGTTTCTAAGACTTAAAAAAAAAAAAAAAAAAAAAAAAGCTAATTTTGCTTGAGACTTTACGCTTGAGGTAGCTTACTATATACCTTGTTAATCACTTCCACAAAAAAAAAAAAAAAAAAAACTTTTGCCAAAAGAGTTATAAAAACAGTCTGCTAACAGCTCAGAGGATCCTTGCACCACAGAGAGCACTACCATTGTGTGAACACATCTCCTGAAAATCTGCTTATTTACTGCAGACATATTCTGATATATACAAGTCAATTAATTATGCTTTCCTTTCCTCCTTTTACTTACCGTCCGCAGCTGTGGTAATTATTCTCTTCCTTCCCCAAGCAAGTTGAAGGAAATGGTGTTCCAATATGCTCTTCCAGTCCACGTTTTAGCAGTAGCTTCTTTGTTACATTTAAGGGCAGACCATCCTTGACATAGAATCCATAATCCTTCCCTGAATGACCCTTTCTACCTACTACCACGAAATAGAAAAGATCAACACCCCTCTACCCTGAATCCTACCCCTTTCTTGTTAGCCATGGAATGGAGGTCTGTGGCTTGGACATCGTTTTAGAGAGGGTCAATTCTGGTTTGCAGTAGGTTTCCAAGGAATGCAGATGTGCTCTCTGGACACATTAATGCAATTATGTTTGGTAAATACTGGTTTGGAGGGGTGGAGTGGGAACATGATATGTTCAAATCCCTTCTTCTGAAATAAAAAATGTCAATTTACAAACGTTGAAGATGCCATATGCTGAAAGACTAACATCACATGAAGAGCACACAGAATGTTATTTTAAGCTTTCTATGCTTCTAGATGATGGACCACATTGGTACATGCACTGAATTTCTGTCAGGAGTGAATAACTAAGCAAGTACTTAGGAATCACAACCTGTAGCACAGATTAGTTATACAGTATAAGCCTGGAAAACATATTGTCTTGCACTATGTTAGTGACAATTTCCTTTACTTTAACATGCTAGTAAATGGCAACGTGACATATCTCATATATACTGGATGAAACTAATACTGTAAAATGTTTGTATGAATAATTAAGCACTTTAACCACAAGCATGGAAACTATGAACAGTAAAGCAATTCAGCTAACAAAAGCAGCAGTTGATGTTACTACTGTGAAAAGTGCCCTAGGTTTTATGAGGAAGTATTCAATGAAGTATAGCTGCAAGGATAGTACAATTGTGGAGTTAGAGTACTTTGTGGAGTTTGCACCTTAAAGGTAGGTTAGATATTTGTTTTATGGGTAGCCATTTGGATTTTTCTAGGGTGATACAGTGAACCTCACAGAGAGAGGAGTTTGTAATGAATTAGCAAATGCCATTAGATCTAGTCTGGAGTGTGGCAGTGTTTTTCTTGGAGGCAGAAGCAAAAAATCAGGAGCCCATATTCAAGTCGAGAAAGGAGAACTCCTTTGCCAGTGGCCGCTCCAGCTGGTTGGGAAAGAAAAGAGGATATCTTTTTTGGACAACTACAGAAGTCAGTTTATTTTAGCTCCCATATTGTCTATGTTGAAATGGAAGTTTAATGACTGATCAAGCCATAGTCCTAGGTATTTAAAAGTAGAGGTTATCTCTATGGAATGGTTGTATAGGTCAAAGATACAAAAACACATATACATTACATATGGTGCCACGCTCATTTTAGAGACATTAATTGTTGACTCTTGTGCAATCACTAGTGTGTATTTTTAATTATTTTCCAGTGTTTTTGCATGTTAAAACCTAAGATGAAAATACTAAAAGATTTGCACTCAAAATCCTGACACTGCAAACATCAAGTTATCTCTTACCTATGTGGTGAGAGGAAGTGTTATAAAAACATTGTAAGAAAGTACTGAAAAGTGTTACAAAGGTAGTAAAATGTAAGCAAAATAGTTATGAATGCCCCATGTGTGAAAGTGATGTATACTAATACAGCTTTGGAACTTTCCTTGCTTTGGCTGTACACGATGTAAGCTTATGGCGATTAGCTCCCTTGTTGTTAATGCGTTCATGGACTGAAATATACTATACTATTAATTTGTGACGCATCAAATGTTGTGTACCCCACTCTGTGATCAGCCTGTGACTGTTTCAATTTCTCTTCATTTTGCCAGTGTAAAAACACAAGGGTGGTGCAGAATTCCAGAGTAATTAAAATACTAGTAATGCCAATATTTAAATACAGCTTGAATTGTACTAACTTTAAGAGCTTTTTTTATTTATTTTTTTTTATTTCTTCAAGTGAAATTGGACATATGGGGTGGAGACGGTGACATATTCCCAGAATCAAAACCAGTAACTTGACAAGAAGCACTTAATATCCTTGATTCTTCTGGACTGAATAAATATGTTAGCATTGCACTTTGTCCTGAAAGAGAGAGACTTACAGTATTAACTCACGTTTTTTCTTTGTTGTAGTCAACTTGCTATTTTTTCATTTCTTAACCTTTAATACAACTGGTGTTTTTGTAACGTGATTTGTGATGTCATGAATGAATTAAAGTTGGTGTTTGAGGTTAGAGGTTAATGAAGGTCTGATGAAGTTCAAACATTCTTTCTGATGGAAAGTGCTTACTGAATATATTGTTTTGCATAGCATACTTACTCCTTTGACCATTTCTTTTGGTATTTTTGGTTTATGTCATGTTATACACTACAAGTTTTAACATCATATTGATAGCTTTTCTTTCATGACATTACAGCTTTACTACTAGATAAACCAAAGTTCAGGGTTTTAAGCCTCGGCTTCATATTCAGCGTCTGCCATTTGTTAATGTTGTGTAATAGCAGTGGCAGCAGACCGCATACAGAGTAGTTTTACAAACGCATTGACCTTAGCAGGTAGACAAAGCAATATCAAATATCTGCACTTGCTACTAAGATGGTTAGTTATTCAGTACATTTGACCATTGTCTTGCAACCACTGCAACCATTATGAACAAGTTACAGAAGATATGTTTACTTGAAGGTTAATGATGTGGAATACTCAAACACATTGGGTAGCTTAAACTAAAATAAAATGAAAGAAGCAGGACCAACATGAAGATGTAGCAACTAGATAACTAGTTGTCATTACATGTATGATGCAGGCCATTGAATATGTTAACTTATTGACAGCAGATTTGTTGAATGCCCATACCCTGACAGCCATTTGCTGAAACAAATTCCATCGACCCTTGAAGATGCATCTTTTAACAGCTGGAAACCCCCTCTGGATCCCCATATGTAGGGACAGGCCTTCACCCTCAAGCTTATACATACCAACTCCAAGGTCACAGGATAATAGAGAAAGATGAAAGTCCCATTGCCGGTGGCATTTGTTTCAGCGAACAGCTCTTAATGTATATGTGCTGACCAAAACTGCCTTTGATGACTTGACAGAACCCAAAGCATTTACTTTGATTAAAGAAAGGTTTTAGCGAAGCAATCTCCCTCTACATTACAGGCCACTGTTAGTATGTTGAAACAGCTACCCCTTTATTTTTCATTGATTAACTTACATTTGCATTTTATCATTTCTTCATATGACAAGTCACATATAAGACATACTGATCTACATGGAATGCATGATGAACTATTACAGCAACCAGACTGCATATGTATTTTTTCTGGTTCACTTTGCATCTAATGGTCGCATTTTGAGTTCAGCCAATTTGGGTGACTACATGGTCCACATATTTGTAGTTTTCATGTAATTAGCATGTAAGACTTCTAATCTTCTATAAATTACACTGTCATGATAATTTTCTACAGCCTCCAACATACAGTGTCATTTGGTTTTGATGACATACAATTACCTATTTATTATCATTAATTTTCCTTTAGCATTTGTACACTCTTATTGGTGATTTTTATTATATTTGAATACATATTTGCATATATATAAATAAACAGAGATATGTCAAGCTTATTTTAATTATATACATTATTCTGAAGCAGGCATATGTAATACATACATCAGGTGGAAAAAACAGTTATGTAGCAAATGAGAAGGGGGAAAGACGATACGTCATTTAAGCACAAAACATATACGCTAAATGCCATGCAACCATAAAATCAAAGCAGTTAAAGTATAGTTTCAATGTTAACTCAGCAGAAGCATTTGTACAATTTAGTTTACTTATGGCCTGTGACTATTCTATTTCTCAAGCAGATTTAGCACAATTTATTTAGGGTATTGTTTTAATTCTGACAAATTAAGTTCATCTAATTGGTTAAGTTTGTGTTCTAGATTTGACTAATAAAAATAGAAAAGCAGGATGTTATTCTCTGCTAACAAGGGTTTAGCTGTCCATTTTAAATGCAAGGTACAGCATAAGCCCAATGGATATCTATTTCTGTAGCACTCACATTACCAGTGACAGGACCGCTTAACGGATTTTATTCTTTGTTTACAAATTTAATTGTAAAGGATTTTATACTTTGCTTACAAATTTCAGTGTCAATAAGCAAGCTAAGACAGTTCTTTAGTGTTTTTTCAGACATTGTGGGTTTTTCTCAAGTCAAAAACAGCAAAATGTCATCATCATCATCAACCCCTCTTTTTCCCAATTTTCTACATTGTCAAGGGGTTGTAACAAGTGTTAATCTCACTCTCTCTCAGTTTAGTACCTCTAGCTTTTGTCAGTCATTCCTGACTATCACGTCTTCTTTCAGACAATACATTATCTCTTTGTTGGATGTCCTTGTTTCTTCTTGCCTTCTTCCTGTCTTTTCAGAGTACATTATATATATATATACATATACACACACACATTCATTCAAGAAATTGGTCATACTAGATACAAACAGAATGTATATACAAATATATACACAAGTATGTATATGTTAAGTAAATAGCACAGCAAAAATAAAGCAATGGTGCCACTGTAATACAACCATATATGTAGATTTTCCATAGATCACAAACTTCTGCATATACGATACAGAAACAGACATATAACAGCATATGTTGGCTTGCACAATAGCTGACTTATCTACTGAACACAGTTAACAAAAGAGTCAACTATTTGAATCACTAGCAATTGCAAACACACTTATGATCTATACTATAATAGTGATCTGTACAGTGTGTATACAAAGGATCAATCACAAAAGTAATGCTAATAGACTTACTGTTGCAATTTGAATTTAGACTACACCATAGAAACAAGGTTATATTTTCTATTTTTTTGTTAATTTCAGCAATATTAAATGAAAAATACAGTCACTAAAACTGCTGCTTTCAATTTCAAACTATAGTAGACATTCAACAACTGGAGACAATGCTTTCCCTCCAAACAAAACAAAAGCAAAACAAACAAAAAACAAACTTCCACTAAATCACCAGTTATATTAAATTCCTAATGAAAGCATTAAATGTTAAGGGCCCCATCTCCATACCCACCAACAATGAGACTTTGCCTTCTCATGACCTCCCATCTCATGGTCACATAGCCTTGGCTACAGCACAATATCACATGAATGGCTCTGTAATTCACAATTCAAGAGCACAACTAAAACAATGATCAATTAATGATAAAGTCAACCAAAAGGAACACTTAAATATCTACATAGTTAACCAGCTCTTGCAGCATATTTTGTTGTGTGCGCGCATCTCTCTCTCTCTCTAAAAAGACACCCATATACACACACAGGGTAAATAAACTAGTTCACCTACCATTACAGAAAATGAATCAATTTAAAACCTGAATGTCAATGGCAGTCATCATTTGGAGCTTGTCTTTAGAAATGTAAGGGGATGCCAGTCTGAAATCATGTATCAATATTTCAGAAATATCCCTATATGAGATAATGTGACGCAGGGCATTAATTGCAGCCTGAAAGTGAGAGGTAGAAGCTTCAATATGATTGAATAGTGATATATTCACATTTAGAGAACTACAAGCAAATTTTGTAAGGCATTTTTGATAGTTCTGACCTAGGATAGAAGTGTTTGAAATGGAAAGTAAGGAAACTTCTAGTAATTGCAGGTACAGCAGGAATACAGACCATTACGTCATATCTGAAGTGAGGACTCTGCAGACAATGTGAAATATGATGAGTTTTATTCACTGGATTTGCAACAAAAAACAATGAAAACTGCTGGCTCAGACAGAAGTATTTAAACCCAGACGTTTCATATAGTATATATCCACTGACTGAAGTTAGGGCATGTTTTCCTGACATATTCATTTTCTTCCATCAGTGAGTATAACATTAGCTTTGATGGTTTGACAGTAATATTTTTCACCCTTGGCTACTGTTTCAGAGACCTAAACTCATTCTGCAATCACTTTACTACTCATACAACTCATGGAAAAAAACATTACAAGTACCCTGGATTAATTAATCAATTCATCCCACGACTGCCATACAAAGGTACACAATGCAGAATAAAAGAATGTAAATCTGATAATTTTGAAGCCCTCCAGTCACAATTACATGCTTGACAGATAGTGTCAAATCATGTCACTTACATTGACATCTCTGGATTCATGCAGACCTGAAAGAAGGAAATATTCAGCTGCAGAGAATATGAAACTGAAGACTACCGAGTGACAATCTATGCATTTGGACATCAGGAATCAAGTCAGAGTACCACCAACATTTGTAATGAAAGAACTAAGTTAGTCATATTTATAAAGACTCATGTGATATGCATGCCACAGTTAATAAAATAAGCCAAAAGTTATTGCACCGCTCATAATAATGTGCTATGTCAAGAGCTTGTTCAGAACTTTTTGAAGCTGTTCATCAAATAGTGATTCCTGTTGGAAAAGTCTAATTTTAAACAGGCACGTGTGAAATAGCCATACCAAAGAAGAAGTCCATTTGTGAGGAAGAGCTTTGGGATATTGATATCTGTCATCTAATAAGTGTTTTATTTATGTTCAGTTGTTTGTTTCTTTAACGGTTAACCTGGTAAGTTGAATGAACCGAATACCCTTTTAGTCAAGCCTAGGCACACTGCAGCAAAAATGAATGGTATAATAAGTACAGCAATGAAATTACAAAGAAAACCAATAAGCAATACGGCATAAAATAAAGAAAAAAAATGACAACTCCTGACATCGATATGGCAATTTAACATTTGTTTCCAGGTAAGTGAACTGGTCCCAAGGGCTCTTTTTCAGCCTTGAGCTGCACCATGTAGACAGGGATAATAAACAAAATTAAAACATGCACATTTATAGAAAAATGAAATATAACAACAAAGTTCAAACTCTCAAAAAGAGAATAATACAACATAGCATGAGTGCTTGCATAATGTGCAAGTATTTTACAATGATAATGACAGACAGAGTAACTGATAACCAGGAAACAATTGATTAGGCAATAAACACGTTGTGCTACATTAACTGCATAAAACAGCCCCCTTGTTTCTAGAGGTAAAATGCTATAGGAAATTGAGAATACAAGTTGCAAAGCTTTTTGCACTAATGTTTGAAGTCATGTAGCAGACAAAAACAAATAACTTTGCAAAAATGCAATAAATTAGCTTCCTACCACGTATCATACAACACAATAAAGGAAAATGGATAAAATATGGATTACCTCAACAGACAGATACGAACAATTTAGCAGAAATCAGCCAGTGTTTAAAGAAAATAAATATAACTGCAAAAGACAGACACTATTAGAGAGATATTTCTTGATGTTTTAAAGTTTCTCAGAATTGCTAATAGTTTCATCAGTGTTATTTTAGGTGGCCGGGGCTCTTTTAGAGAATGTCTGTTCACAAGAAAACAGTGCAAATGAAGGCCTTTGCAGTTGTAAGCAAATGGCATTCCTGAAGAAGCATCTGTTTCCGGTTATTTTGCTGCAGTGAAGGGGACAGTACTTTTCAATGAGAATTTTATAAGAGACAGAGCTATGGGAAAAGGTAGCTGTAGCATAAATAAGGAGCCAGTTTTTATTTACAGTGGTACTCACAGTTGTTTACAATTTCAACAAATATTAGAATCGCTTTTGTTAGCAAATTGAAGTAGAACAGTAGTCTTTAAGGTGCAAAAAGCATTAGTAGGCAGACTGTATTCCATTCTATACTTGGAATAAAAAATGTTCATAGCTATAGGTCCTATAATGTCTAACTGGAGCAAGTTAGATATTGTGAAAAAGGCCTTCAGTCGAGAAAGACATTTGTGGACTAGTGAAATAGTACGAAAATTAAATGAGACTGATCAAACGTGGCACCCAAATTTCTTGAATACTTTTTCCCAAGGAAAGTGATTCCACAGTGGATATGTGAACATGACGATGTTGGTATTTTATAGTTTTTTGGGTATATAAAACAGCATGACAGCAGCTTTTTAAGTATTAAGTTACTTTATTAGCTTGAAGCAAATTATAAATAGTTTTAAAATCTTTCTAGAGGTCACTGTCACGTTTTAGATTTTTACTGCCATTAGTTATGACAACATCATAAGCATACACAATAGGTTGTACCTGTGTCTGGTGGCACTTCAGATTAAACATGAATACGGGAAATGAAGATCTCACCTTCGATGAACTCCTCTGTTAAAAGTGCCTTTTCAGAGGAGATTTCAGTAAGCATATTCTGAAAATTCAAATGTAAGGTAGCTCTGAAACCACTGCTACATGTCTCATAAATGTTGTACAACTCTCACGTAACGAGGCATGATCTACAGTATCAAAGGTCCTTTTTCAGATCTAAAAATAAAGATCCTCTCCTCTAGTTGCTACTATTAGGGTGCCATCCATAACACTAGAAAATAGGAAGAATTCTAGTACAGGGGACAATGTGCTTTAAAGTGGGACATGTCCCCATCAGTGAAGGGAAAAGTTACACACCCGCATTCAAAGGCACCTGCACTTTACTCCTCTTTGCCTCTTTACCCAACTTAATGTAAGGTAATTGTAGTAGCTGCTACTTTTGTATCCTATTTCATGCTGCTTGAGTATTAAAAACATTTACAACAGCCAGGACTGCATGTACAAAGGGTACACAGTTCTTAGCTATGATTTTAACTAATGCAGTCTCCTCTCATGAGAGCTTGACTTCATGTTTAAACAACCTTGAACACTCAACAATACATCAATGCAGTTGTACTGGTCCAACTCCAGTTTACTTCAGCACTTCACGCACAGTTGGTGTTAGGTACCCACGGAACCCACAGCCACGGGGTCTCCCAATTATCTCCCTATGAACGAGGGCCCCCATGTAGCAGCCATGGGTTTCTTTATCTCCTCTGTTTGTTAAACTCATAAAAAAGGGGTACAGCATACTTAGAAAATTCAAATCTGTGGCAGTCCATTATTGTCCGTATGTTTCTCGGCACCACTTGGACGTCCATGACATCATCTCGCTATCATAAACGTTTTCTGTTTTTTTTTTTTTTTTTAATTTATCAGTAAGATGCACTCAATCATTTCTGCTTCAGTGAAAACAGGGAAGTGATGAGATTTGCTTTAAAAAGCTTTAATGAATTATGCCTGCAGCTTGGTACTTGTGGTAGCAATTTCTCTGTATATTTATTTTCCCTTGCTGTAGGCTTCATAGGAATGTGGCAGTGGTTAAATCTTTCATTCAGAAATGGACAGTCATGCCACCAGCTTTTATGTTGAAAATATTGATTTTTAGGGTTTGATTAATAGGCATGTTCTGGTACACCAAGCACAAGGTAAGAAGGAGGTGTTCTTAAAGAAATTTCTAAAATTTCATCACAAACCGCAATAATGGAAGATAATGAAATATTACTATTTGGGCACAGTTTTATCCATTTGACAGTTTCTGCCCATGTGACAGCTGATTTAGATATTAATGTGCACTTTCTTTCTATTACAAATGAAAATCCAATGTTTTGGATTTGGTATTCATGTCAGGTACGAGAAGGAACTGGCTGGGTAGTAAAACCCTTGAGCTGGTTAAAACCTTTCAAGAGTTTGTGATCCCCTCTTCCAGAGGGAGGGAAATCCTGCTGAGGTGGTTTATAACCTTGATTGCAAGGATTAATGGCTAATGGTTTTCTGGCAGTTTTGAATGTGCCAATTATCTGTGGGGATGCATCTCATACTGCGTAGCAGTTATTGGTTAAAACAGGGCAACTAGGCATTGTGACAACAGGAGGTACTTCCTGCACAGCTAGCTGGAATTTTGTAAATAATTATATGTAATTTGTGACTATCAAATTGATTTATAGAAGACGGTTGCGTTACAAATGTCTTAAAACTGTATGCCATGAGTATATCAAACTGATTTGTACAGATGTTTGTGTTGAAAAGGTACTTGTAAAGTGCTTGTGTTTGAAATGTATCCACAGTGTGCCCTACTGGAGAGAAAGGAAATATACATGTACTATTGTAATTGTTTAAATGTATATGTTTTAACAGAGGATACTGGAAGGTCAACCTCATTCCAGCAAACTTTATGGAGCAGGCCATAAAGATGCTATCTCACAGGTTTCAATACAGCCAGACACACAGTCTGTACTAGGAAGCTTTCTATATTGTCTTTGGGGTGAACTAATTACTACTCTGGAAGCATGGAGGTATGAAACTGTTTTATGATTTCCAGTACCTGCCACAGATCTGAGCAAAAACCCTTGTGTGAATATTTTTACAGGTAGGCGCTAAATCCTGCCAGCTTCCAGCAATGGGTGTTTGCATGGGTACTAGAAGTTAAATGACCAGAAGTGATGTCATTCTGCAAGCTATCCAAGAAGTGGTATTTTAGATAAGTCCCTTAGTGAGACTGAGCATTCTGTATTCTGCCTTGGGCCTGACAACAAGAAGGACCAATCACCACATCATCTGCCTTGCTCTATTAAGTAAATAGGGAATAGTAATTCTCAGATTCAGTCAGGAATATAGTGATGCTTAGTTTAGATACTGTTTTTCTTTGTCTGAGCCAGTCCTTCAATGTTATTTTAAGTATTTCCTGTAATTTTGAACTCTAATGTCACTGTGAATATATACTTAGTATTTTCTTGTTCTTTTATTTATTATTAAATATATTTAAACCTTTGATTATGGCTGATCTTTGTAGATATTTTTAAGTTTTTAGAGTATTAGCATATTTATTTGGTTACACTGTGTGGGCCAGTCCTTGATAGCCTTGCTGTGGGTCAAACTACCATTTGTATTAATATTAATTTCACTAAGTATATTGGGTACCCTTGGAAGAGTCTTAAGGTAATTGGCAGGAGTGTCTGGTGGCAGTCATAACTACCTTATAGGCTGGGCAGAAGGATGCATAGCTAGTAAACCTGTGCCAGCCTTTCCCATGGGTGTGTGTGTGTGTGTGTGTGTGTGTGTGTGTGTGTGTGTGTGTGTGTGTGTGTATACATTATATCTCAAAGTGTGTGTGTGTGTGTGTGTGTTAGCTACTTGAGCAGGGACACAAAGCACTGGATGGACAGAGAGGGTGCTGGAAGTCTTGGCTTGGACAAAGACTGAGATCTTAACTCTATAGCTGTGCCAGTGGGTACTCCTATTGGGGATATGGAGGAAGGAAGAGAAACCAGCCCCAGATTGACTGTGCTTCCTGTGTGCTCTTAGGGGAAATTGTGCATCTAGAGATACTGTGTGTGTACCTGTTATCCTCCCAGTGAACGTCCTTCAACGGTGCCAGTAGTGAGGATTGAGGCTCCTTGATTATTGGCCCAGAGGTGGAGGGTTGTCACATATTGGTTGGCAGTGGTGAGATCACCACATCACATATTGGTAAGAGTGGTGTGGATACTGAACTTCTGTAGCCTGTAAGCAGTTGTCACTAAAGAAACTCTCAAGCAGCCACATGGTGAACAGAGTTTGATATCACAACAGTTTTATTTATTTACTTTTGTTAGCTTAGTCAGTCAGGGACAGCAGGCAAGGATGTCAGCAGAGGATTATGGCAAGCTGACAAGGATCCAGTTGCCTGAGATTTCCCATGTCAAAGGACTGGGGCATGCCACCCTGACTAAAGGGGAAATGTTTGCAGCCTTAATCACAGCTGCATCACATATCAGCAACCAGACTGGCATTGTGGATGTACAGCTCTCAGTAACAGGACAGTTCAACTTTTCCTCAGAGGACTTCAAAATCTGTCTGCAGTTAAAAAGACGAACTGGAGTCCAAATATTTGGAATTAGAATCAGCGGAGAAACTGCAGTGTTTGGAAGCTGAAGAAAATGAGCGGCAGAGGCAACATGAGAGGGAGATGCTGACTCTGCCAGGGTCATGGAGGTAATGTGGAAGGGAATACCCAAACCTCAGAAGCAATAATGATCAGTAACTTTCTTCCACAATTTACAGAGGGTGATAACTTTGATAGTTTTATTCATATGTTTGAAAGGGTATGCAAAAAGTATAATGTTGATCAAGGGGTCTGGGTACAGATCCTGACCTCCTCCACTCCATGGTAGAGCTGTAACTGCTGCTTCTAAATTGTCTGATATTGATTGTTTAGATTATACCAAAGTAAAGAAATGCTTATTAGAGTGTTTTAAGTTAAAACCTGAAGCTTACAGAAAAAAAAGTTTTGTGAGCATAGATGCAAGGCAGATGAAAAAGTGTGTGTGGTTGTATTGCTGAGTTAAGCACTTATTTTCTTAGGTGGGTGAGTGGGCGTCAGTTTGCCATTTTTGAAGGGCTGGCAGACCTTTTGGTGAGGGAGCATGCTATTTGCCTGAGGACATGAAAATCTGGTTGGCAGACAGGGAATGTAACGCTAAAGATGAGCTGGGGAAAAAAGGGCATCTCTACTTAGCAGGCAGGGCATCAGTGCACAAGAAAGATACACCCAGTGCTGCACATGGATACAAGGGAACCCATGGTGGGCAGCCTAAGCCACCCCAACCGAGTCCATCAGTAACATGGAAAGCCACTAGTTCAGGTGCACAGCCAGGCTCAGAGATTAAAAGTTTCAAATGTAACCAGTGGGGCCATGCATCATAAAGATGTCCACTGAGGCAAGTTGGGGAAAAAAAGTAGTGGAACCAGCAAGAAGGAACAACAGAATGCCTGCAGTACATTGTCTGGAGACAACAAGGGTAACAAACTACCACAAGAGGTTATATCCTATCTTAATACATGGGAAAAAGGCCACTGCTAAGAAAGAGACAGCCTCTGATGTAAGCATTGTGAAGCCTGCAATGTTAAAGAGGAGCACTACTTGCTTTGGCAGTCTATTCCAGTCAGAGCATTAGGCAGGACCCCATTCCAAATACCTTTGGTGAGGGTTCACCTTGACTGAGTTGGAGGAAAAGGAAGCAAGCAAGTAGGTGTGTTTGAGGATATTCCTGCAGATGTCTTGACAGGGAATGACTCTGATAATGCAATACCTTGTGTGCATGCAGTGACATGCAGTCAGGTTTGGAGACAGGCATGTGAGTCTGGTAGGCTGGGGGGCCCAGACAGATGGCACATGAAGCCAGGACTGATCAGGTGGCTACTTCAGGGAGGGAGCTACCCTGTAGAAGTGAGACTGAAGGTGAACCACAGCTGCTGGTGGGTACTGATGTTCCCTTGGCCAGAGTGACTGCAAGGGCAGAGGCGAGCAGTAGCACCCAGGCTGACAGTGAGGCAATGCTGTCAGAGCATACCAGACTTCCTGTGGAAGGGGAGCTGGGAAGGGTTAAAAAGAGTTTAGACAGGCTTAGCTCTCATACCCTACATTACAAGGTTTGAGGGAGGTAGCTAGGGAGGCGCCTGATTCTCAAGGAAAAAGGAATTCAATATACTGGAACAAAGGGCAACTGGATAGAGAATGGACCCCTGAGGGAGAATACAGCAGTTGGCAGTGGCCAGAGCTTACAGTCTTGCACTTTGAGCCATAGCCAATGACATTCCCTTTGCAGGTCATCTGTGCATAAAGCATACCAAGAGACATATTAGGCAGAACTTTTATTGGCTTGGGATTTACAGGGATGTAACAGGGTACTGCAGGACCTGTGAGCAGTGCCAAATGGTAGGCAAGACAGAAGACGAGGTCAAAGCTCCTTTGGTGCCTTTGCCTGTGATTGAGGAGCCATTTCAGAGGGTAGCTATGGATATTGTGGGGCCTCTGTGTACCCACCGTTCCACAGAGAAGTATATTTTAGTGGTAGTAGATTATGCTACCAGATACCTCAAAGTAGTAGCCCTGTCCTTCACTGAGGCAGAAAAGGTGGCAAATGCTTTAAGAGAGATTTTCAGCAGGGTAAGTTTCCCAAGAGAAATACTGACTGCTGGCTTGTCTGTGGAAGTACTGTGGGGTGAAGTGCCTAAAGACCACCTCCTACTATCCCCAGACTAATAGTCTTGTGGAGAGGTTAAATTCTACACTAAAGAGCATGCTACAGGCATTAGCAGACCAGTTTAAGAGAGAGTGGGACAAATACTTGCCCAGTCTGCCATTTGCATGCAGAGAGGTACCGCAGGAATCCACAGGTTTTTCACCCATTGAGTAGCTGTATGGTATTATGGTGAGGGGACCTCTAGATTTGATTCACAATGAGTGGGAGGGTGAGTGTGAATCCCACAAGGAGTCAGTTGTGGCATATGTCCTAAACTTCAGGACAATGTTCACGGAACTCATGGGCTTGGCCCAGGAGAACCTGGCAGAAGCCCAACAGCAGAAAAAAAGTCTGATGGGAAGCAGGCTATGGTTCTCATTCCTGTAAGACACAATAAGCTGCAGGCAGCTTGGGAGGGACCCTTCAAAGTGGTAAGGAAGGTCAGTGGTGTTAACTACATGGTAGAACTGCTACGCAGGGACACAAACTCTGCATGTTAACATGATGAAACCTTACCATGATAGGCAGGCCCTGATGCTATGTATTTGCAGTAGAAGGCAGGAGGAGTCTAAGGGGTATATATGGCTACAGCAAGCCAGTCAGCAAAATTCCAAGTTATTATGGAGGAGCCTAGGGTTGCAGACATATGATATAACAGTGCAACACTGTAATGGGGTCAGCTATGGCAATGCAGCTGGGATCTCATGACAGGGTATAGGATAATGTATTCCCAGATAGGCTCATCCCTCTCAAGCAATGTTTTTCTAGGGGCACTTGAAAAACTAGCTTGAGTCTTCGAAGGGAAGGAGAGATGTGACAATAGGAGGTACTGCCATCACAGCTAGCTGGAATTTTGTAATTAATTATATGTCATTTGTGACTATCAAACTGATTTATACAAGATGCTTGTGTCACAAATGCATTAGAACTGTATGTCATGTATATCAGATCAAACTGATCTGTACAGATGTTTGTGTTGAAAAGATATTTGCAAAGTCCTTGTGTTTGAAATGTATCCACATTGTGCCCTACTGGAGAGAACAGAAATCCACATGTACTACTGTAACTGTTTAAATGTATATATTTTTACAGAGGGAACTGGAAGGTTAACCTCAGTCCAGCAAACTTTAAAATATATCTGAAATTAAATCACTTTACGAGCTAGGATATAAAGATCTTATTTCACAGGTTTCAATGCAGCCAGAGACCTGAAGTCTGTCTTAGGAAGCTTTCTGTATTGTTTTTGGGGTGAACTAATTACTACTCTGGAAGCATGGAGGTATGAAACAGTTTTATGACTTCCAGCACCTGTCACAGACCTGAGCAAAAGCCCTTGTGTGTATTTTTACAGGTAGGTGCTAAATCCTGTCCGCTTCTAGGAATGGGGGTTTGCATGGAAATGAAGTCAGATGACCAAAAGTGATGTCATTCTGTACACTATCCCAGAAGTAATATTCTAGATATTATTCTGAGAAGTCTCTTAATGAGACTGTGGATTCTGTAGTCTGTCTTGGGCCTGACAACAAGAAGGACCATTCACCACATCATCCACCTTGCTCTATTAACGAAGTAGGGAATAGTGATTCCCATATTCAGTCAGGAATATAGTGAAACTTAGTTTAGATTTTGCTTTTCTTTATTTGTCTGAGACTGTCCTTCAATGTTAAGTATTTCTTGTGATTTTGAACTCTGATGTCACTGTGAATATATACTTAGAATTTTATTGTTCTTTTATTATTAAATATATTTAAACCTTTCATTATACCTGATCTTTGTAGAGATATTTAAATTTTAAGAGTATTTGTATATTTAATTGGTAATACTGTGTGGGACACTACAAATAGCCTTGCTGTTGGCCAAACTACCATTTGTATGAATATTAATTGCACTCAGTATATTGAGTACCCCTGGAAGCACCTTAAGGTAGCTGGCAGGAGTGTCTGGTGGTAGCCATAACTACCTTATAGTTTGGGCAGAAGGGGGCATAGCTAGTAAACCTGTGCCATCCTTTCCCAGTTGCGCGCACATACACAATCTCAAAGTGTGCGTGTGCACATGCACGCGTGTGTGTGTGTGTGTGTGTGTGTGTGTATATATATATATATATATATATATATGTGTGTGTGTGTGTGTGTGTGTGTGTGTGTGTGCAAGCTACTTGGGCAGGGATATGAAGCACTGGTTGGAAAGAGAGAGTGCTGGAGGTCTTGGCTTAGACACTCAGCTGAGATCTCAACTATATAGCTATGCCACTGGGGAGTCTTACTGGGGATCTGGAGAAAGAGGGAGAAACCAGCCTTGGACTGATTGTGTTCCCCATGTGCTCTTAAGGGAAATTGTGCTTGATGCAGAGAGCTGCATCTGAAGATACCATGTGTGTACCTGTTGTCCTCCCAGTATAAGTCCCCACTGGTGCCAGTGGTGAGGACTGAGGCTCCTTGATTACTGGTCCAGAAGTGGAGGTTTGTCATAGGGATGATCAGACAATGTCACCTATGAGCTTGAGTGTCCAGTCTCTTTCATGGGGACATTACTTGATTTTTATGGATATCTACAAGAATTGTATTAAGGAACTATCCCTGCTCAGTTTTTCATTCCAATTTAGGGAATTGCATTCCAAACGTGGTTGCCTGAATCAGGAAGAATGTTTAACTTGCCTTGACTTTTAAATCCGTACTTGGATGAAGGTATAGCACTGAGATGTTCTTGCACAGAGAGCAAACAGCTTTCCACTGTACTCCATTTGATTATAAGATCTTATGGCAGTGTCTGCTATTGTTTTCCATACTTATTTTGTTTTCATATTATTTCCATTCAGTTTTGTGGTGTTCTGGGAACAGCTCTGAACTAGTTTCTCCTTTTCTGTACAATTCAGAATTGATACGTAACAGACCGTGACTTCTCTTCTGGCCTCCAATGGGACCTTGTGGTATGTCCAATGGGACCTTGTGGTATGTCCAATGGGACCTTGTGGTATGCCACTACTCCTCACATCCATGACTGGATATGTAGGGTGCATATCTAGGGTGATAAATGGTTGTCTGTGAACACATGCAACCTCTAGTTGGGAGTGGGTTGGACAGATTGTGGATTCAAGCTTTCCAGGAGTGATCATGGTCGTTGGATAAGCCAAGGTATTTTCAACTGCCCTTGTAAGGAAAATTTCTAAAAGGTCTGAACAGCTGTCCTTTTTAAGGGCAGTTTAAAAGGACTGAGCTGGTCTGGGCTTTGTGGAGGAGAAGTAAGCAGCAGGTCAGCCTACGTTCGTGAAGAAGGAACACAGGATTAGTAGCAACCTTTTAGGGGATTAGTAGCAGTCTTATCAACTGCATAAAAGGTAAATCTTTGGGTTTATTTTTAACTTCTTTTTGTGGGGAGGTGTGAGGTAATCTTGAGAGATGATTGCATTACTTTTTGCGGCAGAGTTCTTGTGCTAAGAGGATTAGGGTTGAGGGACTGTGATTGTAGCAGTTTTATTTTTTTTTTCAGAATTCGTCTGCTAAGAGATTGAGACAGGGAGGTTTGTCTGTAATAATTAATGTCCAGATTTGATATAGTCTTATTAGTCACACTTACACAAGAATAATTTATTTTTGCTTTGTATATAATTATGTTTTGTCTATAATTGTGCTGAAAGATTGTAAGTGGGGGGTAATGGCTGTGAAAATGCGACAGAATGTACAGATATTCTGTTAATATATGCCAATACAAACCCTGTTATGCTACTATTTTATTGTGTATACCAGTAATATTTGCTACGATCACTGATGGTATGGTTTTGTTCTATAACGTTTTGCTTTGTCCTGACTTATTGTGTTGAGAGGGTGGAAGGGGCTGCGAGAATGTTGTAGAATGTATAGCTGTTTTAATGTATACTAATGCAAACCCTGTTATGCTAGCACTATGTAAACCAGTAATGTTTCTAACTATCCCGGATGCTACAACTTTATTTCATGATACTTTTTAGTTTTGTCTGTGGTTATTGCACTGAAGTCTGTGGTTATTGCACTGAAAGTTTGGGCATGAGTTTGAAAGCATGGTTAGGGGCTGAGAAAATGTTGCACAGTGTTTGCCTGGTATTTTTTATTTTCTTAAATTGAGACCACGCAATGTATAAACATGTTGTTAATGTTATGCTTTTGTCTTGTTTTTATTTTTCCACTTCACCCAGAAGTATTATGCTGAGACATTGGGGGTTAGGGGCTGTGAGCATTCTTCAAAATGTGCTGGTGTCTTGAAGCATGCAAGTGCACAGTTAGATGTTTGCCTGGTATTTTTTGAATGTTCCTCATCAAAAATGTGGGTTCGCGCAATGCATACTACTGGAAAGTATGCTCTACCATTTTTATTAATTCATAAGTGTATTTTTTAAAATGCTTAATATTGAGAGGGGGGTTAGCGGCTGTGAGAATGTTGTAGAATGTATACATGTTTTAATGTATACTAATGCAAACTCTATTACGCTAGTATTACATATATCAATAATATTTATAACCATCCCTGATGCTATGACTTTGTTTTTTGATACTTTTTTGCTCTGTCTGTAGTTACTATGTTGAGAGGTTGGGAGTGTGGTTGGGGGCTGTGAGAATGTTGCAAGTTTTTTAAATATTTGTCTGGTATTTTTGTTTGTTTCATAAAATTGAGGTCATGCAAGGTATAAACATGTTGTTAATGGTATGCCTTTGTCTTGTTTTTATTTTTCTACTTCATTCAGACATTGGGGGTTAGCGGCTGTGAACATTCTACAGAATGTACTGATGTCTTAATGCATGCTAATGCACAATTAGATGTTTGCTTGGTACTTTTCTTCTGTTCCTCATCAAAAATGTTGGTACTGCAAAATATGTTCTACCATTTTATTACTTCAGAACTACATTGTTTAAAATGCCTAATACTGGGAGGGGGATTAATGACAGAGAATGTTGCAAAATGTATGGATGTTTTAATGTGTACTAATGCAAACCCTGTTATGCTAGTACTGTATACATTGGCAATGTTTATAACTATCCTTGATGCTGTGATTTTGTTCTATGATTTTTTTGCTTTGTCTATAGTTGTGTCGAGAGTTTGGGAGCATGGTTAGGGTTTGTGAGTATGTTGCAGTTGTAAATCAGTGTGTGTACCTTTAAGAAGCTATCCAAGGGCTTGCACAAGTGTATAAATACTGAGCACGTGCAAGCTAGACTGCCATTTTGTAGTAAGGTGTTGAGATGTAGGCATGTATGTATGTAAGGTATGTCGGTTAAACAGTTTGTTTATATTTTAGGATGCTGCTATACAGCCTGATGTTTTTCTGTGTATTAAAGCATATAAATAAAATACCTTGCATACTTGTCATCTATGTGAGAGGGACGAGCTACATGGTGTCAGAAGTGGCATGTGTAAAGGACAAAGTGTGTCAGAAGCGACATGTCTAAAGGACTTGCGGCCAGGATGGAATCCAAATTCTTCAGTTTGATATTGAAAGGCACTTAATTGAAACTGGAATACTACAAAAGGAATGAATCATCCCTACTGCACGCATACTTCGCAAAACAGGTCAGAAACGAATTTCAGATATTAAAACTTGCTCAGCACTATTTTTTATTCGTAAAATATGAAACAAGGCATACAGAACTCTCTAAATGATATTTGCATAAACCAATATGTCTGATATTGAAGAAAATATTTGAATTACTACAGAAAAGTGTTTGAAATAAAGTCTGCATTGCATAAAATGAATAAAATAAGAACTGCATTTTGTTAAGCACGCATTTTTCATATCAATCACAGATATCCGAGTTATCAGAAGTGTATAAAGTGTTTGTATACTTATGCAGCATTACAGTAAAGCTATTTTGCAGAATACAGCCATTACACAGTATATTTTGCAAAGTACAGTATTTCAAACAGTTTATTGTGTGCTTGGATGATATTGCAGAGCTCACAGAACAGTTTGTTCATGCATAATTAAAAGGACCATATTTTCAGTGTGTTTGTACATACTTTCTGGGCATGCCAGATGGATTTCAAAAACCCAGTGCACTTGTGTTTAACAGTAATATGGTACAGTGGTGTAGTGGTTGCATTGTTGCGTCACAGCAAGAGGTTTTCTGGTTCAATTCTTTGCTAGGGTGCCTTTTGTGCGGAGTCTGCGTGTCCTCCTTGGGTCCATGTGGCTTTCCTCCAGGTGCTCCGGTTTCCTCCCACATTAAAAAGACATGCGTCTGGAGCATTTCTCCACAGGCCTCCACTTAAAATTAGCTTCTTTCCAAGTCAGCCTTTCCTGGTAAACAAATGTTAAATAAAATAAAAAATAAATATTAACTGGAGACTGTCTGAGTAAGAGGCTGCAGTTTTTGATAAAGAGGGCTATACAAATGCATTTATTCTACTTAATTTAGCTAGGTCAGAAGCTATTGAAAGAGAACATTCATTTGTGTATGCACCTCTATCTATACAGGAGAGGGATAAAACCATTGTATTGTTGTATCGACTGAGTCAAGGGAGGACCCTAAGTGCTTAAAATGTAAATTTTGAGAAATGGGTAACCCCCAGACAAATGTTACAATGGAAAGGCATTTATTTTATACAAGGGATCAAAAGCCTGGTGAAACTTTTGCAGCATATACAAATGACTTGAGAAACAAAGCTAAAAACGTGCAGATTTGGTGATTTAAGGGATGAGTTCATAAAGGACAGACTTGTGTGTGGTATTAAAATGATGCTGTGAGAAAGATTTTCTTCATGACAGTAATTTATCTTTGAATAAGGCCATTGAGATTTGTCAGATATACGAGCTCACAGAAAAGCACACAAATATGCTTACAAATGAGAATAGCTCTAGAAGGCACAGTGAGAAAGCTCATGTTGATAGTACGCAGCACTTCGTTAAAAGAGGCCCAAGCACAACTGTAGTCCCTGCAGCACTTAATGGTAAACCCTAGAGCTTACCAGAAAATTCCAGAGCTCGTACAGTCTCAGTGACTCAGCAAACTCAAAGCATGGCCCCTAACCTAGTTTTATTGCCAACAGTAGTAACTGTGGTGGAAATCATGAATCTAAAAGGGAAAATGTTTAACTTTTGGTCAACAATGCCACAAATGCAATAAATGGAATCTTTTCAAAAGATTTTGTACATCAAAAGGCCCTCATTCTTTTATTAAAAAGGGAACATTTTAAAAATGAGTTGATCAATTAGAGAGCTACAGCCCTACTCTTTATATTGATGGTGTGTCAGTGCTTTATGAAACAGTCAATGCAGTAGATTTAAGGGCACAGAATGAAGTATGTTGTAATGATCAGATAAATGGCAAACCCAAATAGCTCAAAGCTGACAGAGATTCCAAGTGCAATGTTATGTCAGCAGCAACATTTGCTAGAGTGCGTCATGGTGAAAGGCTTGATTTGGCAAGCTGTGTGAAGCTAGTTGCTTATGGAGGTAAAGGAATTCAGACTGAAGGCTCAGTAGTGCTTTCATGTTACTCTGCTGGGAGATGCTACAACTTGCTATTTTATGCGGTCAAGAGGCATGTCCAGTCATTATTAGGGCTCAAGGGCAGTTTGAAAATGGGACTGCTTTCATTTAATAAGGAAATCCACCAAGTTAGCTTGAAAGACCACTACTCTAATTTTGGTCAGTACATTTTTTCTACCTATGCTGATCTTTTCAAAGACAAATTAGGGAAGCTTCCAGTTTTGTACCCCATGAAGTCAGATCCAGATGTCATTCCAGTCATCAGGCCAGCATGTAAAGTTCCAATAGTCATGCAGGATAGAATCAAAGCCAAGTTAGATAAAATGGTGTGACAAGGTATGATTTGTCTAGATGCAACTAACGGAATGGGCATCCTTCCATGGCAGTAGCTCATAAGAAAAGCTCAGATGACACTGGAATATGTATTGACCAACAAGATTTGAAAAAGCACTAAAAAGACCTCATCATCCAATGAGCACAGTCAAAGAAGCTGCAGCTCTGATGCCAAATTTCACTGTTTTTTTTCTGATTTTAATGCAGAGAGTTTTTTTGGCAAATTTGGCTTGACAACAGATCATTATTGCTCACTATGTTCAGTACTCTGTTTGGCAGGTACAGATATTTGAGAAGGCCATCTGGTATAAATTCTGTGCAATGGAGCAATTTTTTTCTGGGTATCCTTGTGCTATTATAGTCAATGACATACTAGTAGGAGGTCACGGTGAAGCTGAGCAAAACAGAAACCTCAGAAAATTCTGGAAAGGGCACCTCAAATGAATCTTAAGCTGAATCAATGGAAATGCAAATTCTGGCTACAAGTTACTTATGTGGGTCATTTATTTACCAGTTCAGGTTTACAACCAGACCCTTCAAAGCAAACAGCCATTCTCAAGATGCAGCTCCAGACAATGTTCATACCCTACAATGTTTTCTTGCCATGGTTAACTATCTAGGGAAATTCATTCTAGACTTGAGCCAACTGTCAGCACCACTCAGAGAGCTGATACAAAGATATATCATGGTCTTGGATAGAGCAACACCAAAGAGCATTTGATGCCCTGAAACAGAACTGCTAGTCCACCAACTCTTAGATACTATGATGTTCACAAACCAGTGCCTATGCATCGAGAACTCTTACCAGTGCCTATGCATTGAGAACTCTTACCCAAACTGAAATGCAGTATGCCCAGATTGAGAAAGTTTTTGGCAATTGTGTTTGCATGTTCAAAATTCCATGATTATGTTTATGGTAGACCTATCCAGATTGAAATGGACCACCAAATGATAGTCACTCTCTTGAGAAAGCCTATGCATTTAGCTCCAGCCAGACTGCAACATATGATGCTGAGATTGCCAAAGTATAATTTCACTCTTGTCTACAAGAAAGGCAAACTTCTTTATCTTGCTGATACCTCATCCAGATCACCCAGAAACACCACAGAACAGCAGGAGAATGAGAACCTTGATTTTGAAGTCATGGAAGTGAGACATTTTTCTTCTATACATCTGGATGGGTTGAGAGATCACACAGCCACAGATCCAGTTTTAAAAAGGCTCAACCACTCAATCAATCAAGGATGGCCATCAAAGCAATCCAATTTACCTCAAGAAGTGCAACCTTATTTTCCATACAGCGATGAGATTTTGTCTGACAAAGGTATCATTATGAAAGGTCCAAAAGTAATTGTTCCAAAGTCCTTGCAACAAGAGTACATTACTATCTTGCATCATGGTCACCCAGGAACAGACTCTACCAAATGAATGGCGAAAGGTCTAGTATTTTAGCCTTCTATATCACAAGATATTGAGAGAGCACTTTCATTTTGTTCCATGTGTACTAAGCCACATCAGCAGCTAAATCAGATTCCTAAAGTACCTTGGTCGATAGTAGCCACCGACATTTTCAAATAGCATGGTCGATATTATTTGGTGTTAGTAGACTCTTACTTAAATTGGTTTGAGATTGACCTACTTGCCAATCTAGCATTTAGTACTACCATTGCCAAGATGAAGCATCATTTTGCAGTGCATGGTAGACCACACGAGTTATTTCTGACAATGGCATGCAGTTTACAAGCCAACAGTTCAAAAGATTTGCTGAAGAATGGGACTTTACTCTTGTCATGAGTAGTCCAGAGTACCCTCAGTCAAACAGTTTGGCAGAACCTGCAGTTCAAAGTGCAAAACAGTTACAAGAGAAGTCAAAATGAGATAATAGTGATGTTTTCCCAAATCTCTTGAATCTCAGAAGTGTTCCGCATGATAAACATCCTGGTTCTGCTGCTCAGAGACTTATGTCGAGACACACCAGAACCAATCAGTAATCAATTGCTGGTTCCAAGTGTCAAGAACAACAGGTCAGTGAAAGCCAATCTGTTGAAGACACGTTTTAAACCAGAAGTCCTACTATGATACAACCAGCAAAATGCTCAATCCATTACATGAAGGAGAAGGGGTAAGGATGCAAATTCCAAAGGTTATGATCGGATTGGTGTTGTGAAGAGTATTTGTCCAAAGATGAGATAATACATTGTGGAATCACAAGGAGCAGAGTTTAGGTGGAACTGAAAACATCTGAAGGGCCGATCTTGTCTCCTAAACCTGATTGACTTTTTTGAATCAGTCTCCAGAGACGTGGACGAAGGTAAGGCGTTCCACACATCCTATTTGGACCTCACCAAGGCCTTTGACACCATCCCCCACTCTGGAATCATAGATAAATTTATTAAGCTGGGCATTAATCCCTACATCACTTGATGGGTTGCCAACTGGCTTAATGACAGAACCCACACTGTAAAAGTAGCTGACTCCAAATCCAGCTCCAGACAAGTGACAAGTGGAGTACCTCAGGGTTCAGTCCTGGGACCACTCTTGTTTGGCATTTACTTCTCTGAAGTACGGGCCAATACTAAGGGACTCTGGCTAACAAAGTTCGCAGATGACTGCAAATTGGGAGCCATTATTGAATTTCCAAATGATGTGGATACTATACAAAAGGGCCTTACAGAAACAGATGCTTGGTGCCAGAGCCATGGGCTCAAGCTCAATGCCAAGAAATGTATAGTTATCCCCTTTGGAAAAAAACATGTACCCATGAATTACCACATAGGTGGCAGTACACTAAACACCAAAAGTGTGATGAGACTTGAGGACACAGGTGGACACATTGCCACAACAGTCAGGAAATCCTTCTATGTGGCACACCTCATCACTAAGGGCTTTTCATCCAGATAAAAGGAGGTCATTGTCTCACTGAACTCATCCTTCATTAGACCCATTATAGAATACAAAGCCCCATTTGGTATGTACCTCTCAAGATACCTAAAAGAATCACAGGCCTAAAGCAGATGCCTTATGCTGACCACCTTAAAAAACTCTAGCTATACTCTGTCACATATAGTCTACTCAGAGGCGATCTCTGCTTAACATACAAGGCCATGTCAAACCCAGAGCTGTTGGACATGCTACACTTAAAGAAATCCCAATCCCTCAGAGCCACACGGTCCAGGTTTCTAAACCTCATCATCACAATAAACAAAACATGCTGGAGGGATAGGTTCCTGACACAGAGACTCCCCAGACTCTGGAATAGATTGCCCATACATGTCAAGCAGAGTACCTCTTTGGCACTGTTCAAAAGGAACCTTGACAATTGGATGGGAGAAAGGAAATTCACACCGGGGATCAAGTCAGTCACCCTGCTAGACAGGGGTCCAGGGAAGTAAATAGTGTGGGAAGAAATAGCCAGGGAATTGTTATGGCTTGGCTTGCATAGGCGCTAGGGCTGATAGCCTGGTACCAACCCATGAACCAGTGTCCAAGCCTATGCCCCACAGCACATGGCCTGTGAGAAAAACTCTATCTCAGAGGGAGTTGTCCAGTGTTCTAATTCCAGAGGACATTCCCATTCTTGTGACAAATCCAGAAGCTCCTGATATGAGTTGTTCACAGAACACTGTCCCTGCTGCTAAATTCAGTTAAGACTGTTACTTTACAAGATTCGGACATATCTCCGAACCATGTAGCAGATATACTACAACTTGGATATAAACATTGTTTTGTTTCTAGTGTCTATAATAACACGTCTAACTCCAATATTGTTTTTACAAAGGGCAATCTTTTTAAGCAGGAGGATGTAGATCAATGTGTGTGTGTGTGTATACCTTTAAGAAGCTATCCAAGGGCTTGCACAAGTGTATAAATAGTGAGCACGTGCAAGTCTGACTGCTATTTTGTAGTAAGTTGTTCAGATGTAAGTATGTATGTATGTAAGGTATGTCTGTTAACCTGTTTGTTTATATTTTAAGATGTTGCTATACATCCTGATGTGTTTCTATGTATTAAAGCATCTAAATGAAATATCCTGCCTGCTTATCATCTATGTTAGAGATGAAAAGTGATAGCAGTATTCAAATGTTTGCTCAGTATTTTTTATTTTTGTTTCTTAAATGTGGGGTCACATAATGTATAAGCACATTGTTAATGCAATGCCTTTATATTGTTTTAAATTTGTTTTCACTTCATCCAGAATTACTGTGCTGATATTTGTTTTGGGGATGGGGGTCTATGAGAACTGCCCTTGATTTTACACATTTGGTGTGCAATTATTTTTGTCTTTGTCTGCTAGAATTATTGTGATGAGAGGTCAGGTGGTTGGGGCTAGGAGAATGTTGTAAAATGTTTGCCTGATACCTTTGATCTGTTTCTCACTCACAAAATGATTTTGTAGCACAACGTTGAGGGCTGAAGCTGCTAGCAAAATGGGATTCATATTTCATATCCTCCATGTAATGCATGGTACATTCCCTGGCTTTATGTTTTTGTCCAAAGTTCTTGTGCTAAGTGTGGGGGTGTCCATCTCCCGATGTTTGCTTGGCACTTCTGTCATGTCCATCATAAATTAGGTTTTCAAGCAAGTCCATGATTTTACTCCTTTGTACTGCCAGTGATTTTGGTTTGTTCAGAATTATGAGCCAAGAGAGGGGTGTATGAAAATGTTGTACATGTCTGGAGGGGAAGAAAGGGAGAAAAATTTGAAGAGAAAGCTGAGGTTTACCTCCAGTGATTGGTGTTTAACTTAAAACTGTAACTTGGACCTTTCTTATTAAGATTTTTGCCTACTGGTCAGTCATTCTTCAGTCTTTCTGCCTCTGGTACAATAGTAACTGATGTCAATGGAAGTCATTATGCAATATTTATTTTGTAATACTCTGCAGTTGCGCCTACTGCCTATATTACAGTTTCTTTTTCTACTGGTTACTGTTTCTCAGCAGTTTTTCAGGCTACGGTACAATAGTAATGGATGTCAATAGAAATTTTGTCATCCATTTCAGTTGTTTAATGAAATGAACTCGCTCAAAAAAGAGCACACACTAATAAAGCAAAAAAATAAATACCACAAACGCTGAGTAAATCCACACTGCATGAGAAGAAACGTTCAGTGAATCATTTAATGACTGACCAAGCGCTTTCACCCTGTAACATCAGGGCATCATCAGAGTAACTAAACACAATAAAAACATAATTTATATTGCTAAAGAATATAACACCCCCACTAACCCAGTTATGCCATAAAAACTGATTAATTGAATAACCAATACATATAATAAAAGTAAAACCACTTAAAAACATTATAATGCATACCCTGATTAAAAAAAAATATATATATATATATATATATATATATATATATATACATATATACATATATACATATATATACACGTGCAAATGCCACCATAATTATAAAAACAAGTTACATAAATATAATTATAATACATAGTAACGTATCCAAAAACTGCATGACTAATTAAAACATATCTAAAAACAGATTACACTTTCTGATATAAATACATGCTTATCCATAGTTGCTAGTATAGAATTTAAATTTGCAATGCTCTTAATTTCAAAACAGAACTCAATGACACATTTTCATTAATACCTGGAAATATTGTGGCATTAGTCCTCAATTGCCATTCCAACTCCATTTTCTCTAAATATAAGTTCAAATCACCTTCTCTACATTGATCAAAGACTATCTATAACAAAAAACAGGAATTTATTAAGACCCTCACATTTCACAGAATGATCATAAAGTGCACTTTCTTTCGTATTCTTTTTAATGTCCCTAGCATGCTTTAATATTCTTTCTTTTGATTTTCTAGTGGTTTTACCCACATAAAACGCTGAACAAGACAAACTATACTGACATTCTGGTATTACAATTGCAGTACCCTGGACTGGGAATCGAACGTTGATACCCCTCAGCCATAACATATGGGCCTATGTTAATAAATTTAGATGCCTTACACATATTACACTACATCTTAAACACCATCCTTTTCTTGTTACATGGTTTCTCAAATAAATGTTTTTTGTTATAGATAGAGTCTTTGATCAATGCAGAGAAGGTGATTTCAACTTATATTTAGAGAAAATGGAGTTGGAATGGCAATTGAGGACTAATGCCACTATATTTCCAGATATTAATGAAAATGTGTCATCGAGTTCTGTTTTGAAATTAAGAGAATTGCAAATTTAAATTCTATACTATCAACTATGGATAAGCAGGTACATTTCAGTTGTGTCTACTGTATAGCTTGTCTTTATGATCAGGGTTAAGTATTACGTTGCTCGTTCTTTTGTGCCTGTAGTCATACTATAACATGACTTTTTGGAACCTAATCCATTTTTCTGGTTTATATGCCTACACTGCAGTTCTTTTGGCTACTGGTCCTCGTTTCTCTTCAGTTCTGCCTACATTGCAAGATGGAATCAATTGGTTACTTCTTGCTGGGTGTGCAGTGCACCATGGATTGTGTAGTGCTTAGCTGTGCATTGCACCATGGATTGTGTAGTGCTTAGCTGTGCATTGCACCATGGATTGTGTAGTGCTTAGCTGTGCATTGCACCATGGATTGTGTAGCTCTTAGTTGTGCATTGCACCATGAATTGGGTAGCTTTTAGATATGCACTGCCCCATGGATTGTGTAGCTCTTAGTTGATTTGATGTAGCAGCTTCAGTTTTTCTGCTTAACCAGAATGCATTCTGCAGTGGCCTTTCATATCAAGATGCAGTGCTACCTGATTATAGACCACTTGTGGGGATATTTCCTTTTATTTTGAATTTTGTAGAAATAGTAGTGCAATATGATAGATGATATTTGTAGAGTAATGCACAATAGTGACTAATAGCAAGTGATTGCATTTTGTAAGCAGAGAGGAGGCAAGTGTCAGTGTGTTAAGTGAAAGGTAGGTTTGTAGCTTACGTTTAAAGTTAATTATTGCTTATACTGGTTGGCTAGCTTGTAGTTCGTATTTCACATATTGTGGCAACGGGCACCTCAAAGTTGAGGATTTGCCTCAGTGGGTCCATTTAAGTAAATTTGATGGGTAACATCCTATTATTGTCATTGGAGTTGTTTCTGCATAATCTAGAAAACATTATCCTTAGGATGTGTTCAGAATACTAATGTCTGTCACTATGCAGTCCTGGGTGGGTCAAAGAAAGCGGAGTAATATAATAAACGTGTAGTGCTTTTTACTAACATTATGACGTAAGGACCCAATGTCTGCATGTGTAGTAATTCTGCTTTACTTCCTTTCTCAGTTAGAAATGAAATGGACATACTTGTTATGAGCAGCAAAAAGAATGCTTCAGTCTTGCTTTAGTGCTGCCTTTATCATGTGTAGGTTTCTGTCATGTAGGACAGTCTGTGTAGCTGTCTGTCTTGTGAGCCCCTGTCCTGTGTGAGGGAGTCTGTGTGGGTGCTTTTGCTCAGCCTTGCTGTATTTGTCTTGTGTGTCTGGTTCTGTGTGTGGGAGTCGGTGAGGGGTGTTTGTGTACCTCTGTGTGACTGGCTACCTTGATGCATTATAGAGGCTTGTTGTAATGTAACAACATTGCTACTAACTGCCAGTCAGTCAAAGCTCTCAATATCTTGGCACAAAAATTCTGGACAAAGCCAAAGATAATGGGGGACACCCCCAAAAATCAGAACAAACTTTAAATATTGCTCTTAAAAACTTTAGCTAGAATAAAAGGTCTTGTGTTACCATGCATTTTCTGAAGGATATGTAGTCAAACTCAAATGCCTGCCATCATTTAGTGAATTCAACCCTCACTGATTTGCCACAAAAATCCAGAAAAAACAAGTTTTTAGAAACAGACCAAAAATTAGTAAAATCTGGACATTCTGTAAAAATCTGGGCAGTTGAGGAGTATGCAGTCAGTGTACATGCACCTCTTAGTGACTACCATGCTGTGGTACAGGGGCTTGTCATAACGTAACACTGGTACTAAATGCCGGTCAGTTTGTGTACCTAGGCACACCAATTCTTAATGATCTGACTGTAGTAACACTATAGCGAGCATAAAATAGTGCTGGATGAGCTTGACAGGAAAGGGAGTGTTAATGGCAATGTGATCACACTTTATATTCTCCTAGGTAGGGCCCCCAAAATGCTAGCACCGGCTCTGACTTCACACCACTCATTTTCTACCTTACCACCTTATTCTTTTTCATACTTGGTACTTCAAATTCTCAGTTTTCATTCTGAACTCTGTCCAACTCGCTCTTTTTCAACTTGCTCACTATGTGCTTACATTCTATCCTGAGTCTAGCTCACTTCTTATCCAACACACTCACGTCTCTTCTCACTCTTAAATCTAACATCACTCTAACTCTTAGAGATCTGGGTCTAACTGCCATGCCTCCCCACCCCATCACACGGAAATATGCTCCTCACTAGCTTAACTTCTCTACTTGTTCTACTATTTTCTCTCCTCACAGATGACCACATTACTCCTCTCACACCCAACATTTCCTCAACAAACAGAAGCCTCCATTTAAACCATTCTCTCCAAAATTCTTCAGCAGACATTGTTCCACATCTATTTAGCAGCTCACCAACTCTTTACCTTAATTACAAAAATGTTCTCTCTCCTCACTACCACCCCAGAACAAAGCAAAACCAAAATAATAAAAAAAAATAAACAAAAATACCTTTATAAAACCACTTCACTCCCTCCAGCTTTCTTCAGGAATTAAACTATATGGTAACATATACCCTAAATCAGGTACTCCTGCCATCTCTACTCTCTCTAACCCAAATCCCAACTGATCACCTCTAACAACAACAATAAAACAACTATACTTTACTTCCATAAATATGCATAGCATTTGTAATAAACTCAATGAACTGCATACCTGGATCTATTGTTATTCATCAGATATTGTAGACCTTACAGAGATATGGCTAAAACATCATATAAAAAACTCAGAAATTCTTCAACAAGGATTCATCATTATTAGACCTGACAGGCTAAAAAAAAAAAGATAGATGGATAGCTTTCCTCTACCCTGACATGTGTGAAGTTTCTCCTCTTACAAAAACTCTACCCAAATTCAATACTGCAGAGGTACTTACCAGTACATAAAACTAGACCACAAACTCCTTTGTGCAATTTAACCAAAACTCACTCCAGAAATAGCAGCACCTATATATTGTAGTCCGGTGAAGAAAACCTTCACCAAACGTGTAAAAATTCAATGAATTTAATAACACAATCACAATGAAATGAACAAAAATAGCATATCTCTAGCACCTCGTTTGTACAATTGTTCTACATACCCACCAAGAAACAATATATCCACCCCAGAAGACCACTTTTACTGGCTCTCAGACAATACTGCCAATGAAACAGTCCTCCTAAGTGATGTCAACATCAAATGGAGTACTTTCCACTTCTAACTATCCTTTTTTGACCATCGATCATCATGGCTTCAAACAGCTTATTCCTTCTCCTATTTGTTATAATAAATCCCAGGACATTAATCCCATTCTTGACTGGATTCTGGTCTCTGATCCTTTCAACTACACTGCATCAGGAACCCTTCCTGAATCCATTATTGATCACTGTCCTACATATATTACTAGATGTATTACTCACCATGCCAAACAAGAAGTTTACAAAACTTGTAATCTCTCATAGTTTAACCCTGAATCATTTTTAGCTGCTCTGAACTCAGTTAACTGGGCTATTTTAAAAGCCTTCCACTAGATGAGGCAATGGAAAGGTGCAATTCAACTTTTTTAAGCCTCCTAAACAACCTTTTACCACTACATAGGAAGAGTAAAATCTAATTTTGCTCCTTGGCTTACTAATCAGAGTAGAAGTCTTGTGTAAAATACAGACAAAGCATGGAAAGAGTGACAAACTTAAAACTGCAGAAAACCTACAGTGCTTCAAAGAATGTTGTAACCTTACCAAAAGGCAAGCCAACCATCATAAGAAACAATAGTATTCCGATTTAGAAAATAACCATAGATATAAACACAAATAAAATTCTTGTCATCTTTTAAACAAATTTTACACCCAGGAACTAACTATGTCCTTAACTCTTGTCCCAATAACTCTCCCTTAGAAACAGCCATCAAGCTGAAATCATACTTAAATTGACAGTATGGCTGCCCTCACCAATGAATTATTTCCTGACTCGTGTCTACCCACATTCACTAATATTCCTGCCCTCACACTAAAACCAGTTGCCACCTCCTTCATATTAAAAAAAAAAAATCATATATATATATTACCTAAACTTAAACTCTTCTCACCCTCTGGCAATTGATCTTCCTAAAAAATACCTCAAAATTACTGCTAATGCCATTGCACATTCAGTCTCCATCCTTATAAACAGATAAGTACAACAATCCCATACTCTCGCCATCTGGAAAAAATGCCATACGATTCCTCTCCACAAAAGCTGCACTTTTACAGCAATATCTATTTTTAGACCAATTGTCGTCTTATCCCCCTCTCAATAAATATTGAAAAAATACATCTACAAACAACTACTCCAGCATCCCATAAAAGGACAATTATTAACAGATAGCATGGTTATAGAGCTGCCCATAGCACAACTACCTTCCTAACTTTTACAGTACATAAAACCAGAGCTAGAGGTAAACTCATACCTTCCTTATTCCTAGACTTATCCAAAGCTTTCAACACTGTCTCTGATAAAACACTCCTACTACAACTGCTCACAATGGGCATCTCACACTCTTCAGTGGTTTAATAATTACTTGTCAGAATGCTGCCGGGCAGTAAAATGGAATTCTACCCTTTCCCCACACGTACCAATCATTACAAGTGTACCACAAGGCTCTATCATTGGTCCTCTTCTATATATCTTTATAAACAATCTTCATACTTCTATACAACAAGCATCCCTTGTAGAGTATGCAGACGATTCCACCATCACTTGCATCAAAGACAATTTATGAAATTTAGAAAAGATTACTCAATGTCTAACTATATTGAAAACGGACTTTGTAACCACCAGCTCTTTCTTAATCAAAAGAAAACCAAACTTCTTTTTACCCCAAATCACTTACCCATGAGAAATATAACCAAGATCACATCCATAAACAATATGTCAATTGTAGTATCACATACAAAACTGCTGGAGATTATGATAGATAACCTCAAATATGGCCTCCACATACAGAGGAATATAATAAATAATACAAAAAGCTAGGAATGCTCAATAGAACCAAAAAAAATCCTTATTGTATCCACCATAGTCACTCTTGCCACTGCATACCTACTTCCTTCTCTACTATTATGTTTTTCCATTGACTAACCTCTAGGCTACCCTAAAATCTAAAAAAGAACAGTGTTGCAAGAGGGTAGCTAGATTTGTAGCTCATACAAGTCATAGAACGCATCACTCTTCTGCACAAAATACTCTAAATTGGCAAGAATTATCCACCAATTAAAGTATGCACAACTTTTCTCAACATGCAAAATTATATTTAATCCCAGTTCCTGCCCAGCTAGAAGTACAATTCTCCACCACTACCTCCCAAATTGTCACGTTCGATCTTCTGACAACAATGTACTTCATATTTACAAGCCTTACAAAACTACAGTCAAAGGTCAAAATCTGTACTCATACTGTGTAGCAAAAGTCTGGAATGCAATTCCTGCATCAGTCAGAGCAAAACCTAACATTCATTTATTTAAGCTGCAACTAAAAGAATTCCTCTCAGACTCCTGGCTTTGCAATTGCTGCTTTCCTGGCTAAAATGTCAGCTCCTCCTTTTGTAATTACTATATACATCTTCTCTCCTTTTCCTTCTTTTTATTTCTCTTTGATCCTGCCTCCCATATCTACTCCACTTACCACCTTTAACAAATGCTTCTTCTCACTCTTGCCTTTCATCCTCTCCTCCTCTTTATCCACACTGACATCTATCTTATAAGTGAGTAATAAACTGTCACACTTATACCAACACATTTCAGTGCTACAGGATATTATTTATCTTATTTTAATGATATAGGTGTATTATTCTATGTCATTTGTGTACTTATATTTGTATTAATCTATGTATTTGCAGTATATTGTAAAATTATGAAAATTTTCACCTTTGTATATGTATTTTCTGTTCTTTTATTTGTGGAGCTTTTCTCCCTGAGCCTCTGCTGACAATTATGAAATGATCTAGTCAGACTTTCCCAGTAAACAAATTTCAATAAATAAAAAAAACACTTACTAATTAACTTAATATTAAGCTAGCTTTGGGACATGTTAGAATATATGGGGTTGGTCAGAGAGTAAGCAGATTTCGGGATGCTATATTTCAGTAAAAAATCATGCTGTTGTATTTTATAATATACTCCAGCAGTTGTTCATAAACAATTTTTTTGGTTTGGGGCACATACTCCAGCAGTTGTCCATAAACATTTTTTTTTGGTATGGGGCACAAACTAGTTATCAGGATGAAATCCTTTGTGGTGATAGGAAGGCGAGTACCACAAATCATTCCCTACATAAGGCCCCCCCAGTGGTGAGTGGTATAAGTACAGCACATTTGAAGTTGGTATTAAAAGTTTTGATTAAAAATTAAGTAAAGGAATAACAGTCACCCGGTCCTTTTACATAGCTTATGCTAAAATTCTATCAATGTTTCTGGGACTCCTAATCACTGCGGGACTGCCCAGATTAGCTTTCCTGGGAACTTGTCATATGCTTTCTCCAAGTCTAGGAATGCCCAATTTGACACTCTCACATTTTTAGCTTCTTCTCAAATATCTGCCTCACTGAAAACATCGAGTCAGTTGTGTTGCATCCTGATCTGAAAATGAACTGCTCATTTCCCATCTTACTATCTATTCCTCTGCATATCTTTTTATTAATCACCTTGTCCAGAACTTTCATGCAGTGTGACAGGAGTTTAATACCTCTGTAGTGTCCACAGTTGCGAATGTCACCTTTGTTCTTGAACACTGACACAAGTATGCTTATTCTCCAGGCAACTAGGATAAGCCTCTCTCTCCATACTGCTATGAGTACCCTCAGGGGCCATTTTTCCCACAACTCTCCCAACATCTTGATCATATCTGATGTGACCATTTCTGAGCCTGCTGCTTTTCCTAACTATATTTTCTTTAGTGCTGCTTCTACTTCTTCTAGGGTGGGTTCCTCCTTTTTCTTTCGCCGTGGGCTGTGTCTGGGGCATTACAGCTTCTGTGGAGTGTTTTTCATTCAGAAGCTGCTGGGAGTACTCCTTCCATTTGCTTTTGATGTCCTGTGGGCTAGTGAACAGGTTGTTGCTGGCATCCCTTATGAAGGGTGTCTGACTATCTTTATCTTTCAGTCTTTGCCATGCAACCTGAGAGTTTCTGTGTCATCTACAGAGTCACTTTCCAGAAGATGACAGAAAACCTCTGATGCCTTGTTCTTTGCTATTGCAACTCTTCTTCACCTGTTAGCCAAATCAGTATTACTTCCCAAGCTAGTCCAGTTTCTCTAACTCACTTTTTCCTGCACTCCTTTCTTTTGATGACTTCCTAGACTTCTGTATTCCACCACCAGCTTTCCTTACATACCTTATTTCCATACCTGGCTTCTCCACATGTCTATTCTATAGTCCTTCCATATGGTGCTTTGAAGCCCTGCCATTCTTCAACTCCAGCTATTTCCTCTTCTTCTTGAGGTGCTATAGTCCCGAGTAATTCTTTGAACTGTTGTGCATTCTCTCTGGTCAACTTCCAGGTATTCAGCCTCGTCACTGTTGACCATAGAGATTTCTCTGACCACTGGTTGCAGCTTTATTATGGCAACCAGTAGTTTACCTTGTTGACTATTTCACTGGGAATGACTTTGCGATCACTGATTCTACACAAAGTGCCCTTTTCTCACTAAGAAGAAGTTTACCCGAGTTGCTTGTTGGCCACTTTTGTATGCAATCTTGTGACCGTCTCTCATTCTGAACCATATGTTGACTACCATCAAGCTAATTGCCAGACAGAAGTCTAGAATGACCTCTCCTTTATTCCTGTTGCACCACCCATGTGAACCCAGACTGTCCTCATATCCTGTTCTGTCTATCCTGATATATTCATTCAGGTCAACAATTGTCAATACCAATTCCTGTTGTCCTACTTTATCTCATAGAACCTGTAACTACTGGCTAAATGTACTATTTTCATTATTACCACAATCCTGCTATGGGCCATTGGCTGAGATTATTAATACTGCTCTATCATCACACTTGAGTGATTGCCACGAGTCTGCCACTAATTCTGATGACATCCCCCACTGTCTTCTGAAGCCTCTCCCTCACTACAATTCCTACACCATTTGTAGCCTGCCCTCCTTGTGAGTAGTAGACTCTGGATCCTAAGCCAAGTGGCTTTGCTGAACTCCCCTTCCATCTTGGCTCTTGGCTATATAGGATGTCTAGTTTACTCCTTACCATCATGTCATTCACTTCCGAGCCTCATCCTGTCAGTAACACTACATGGAGTGTGGCAATTTAATTAATCTTTGGCAGGTTGATTAGTTTTATGTCCAGCTTTCACTCGGAGGTATCCAAGGTAACCCAAGTTAGGCAACTCGACACTGGCCAGCCAGTGCCTTACTGACTCAGGGATGTTAGGCTTCATGGCAGGCACACACTGACCAAAAGGGGCACATATACTCCCTCCCTCTGTTAGCCTGGGTCCCTGGCATAGGTCGGGTCCTTAACCTACTTATCGACTCAAATTTGGTGAGTATGAGATGGAAACGCTTGTCATGTTTTTCACAGGTGGGAGAAATGCCAGAGAGACACAGGAAGAACATGCAAAATCCAAACCGGCATTTATCGGAGGTCAGAATCAAACATTGCATCTTGTGCATGGGAGGCAAAGAGCTTAATCATTATGCAAACTGCTTGCCTTTCCTAGGAATGGTCTCTTCTTTATTAAAAAAAAGCCGTAATGAGTGGAAAAAATGCAGAGGATGTTAAAAAGGACAGTAGCACATCAGCAAGAACAGGTAATAAACATTTTAGATACCAAACAACAGAGGATGGAAATAAGCACTTAAAACAGATGAAGTGTAACAAATTAGAAACAAAGTGCAATAAGCTACTCAAGCAGTAGACTTTGCCATTCACTTCTAGCGCTGCTGTAAACCACAGCACAGATGAAGAAGCATGGACTAGATTTAAAAAAAATGCAACAAGAGACATAGTGATAACTGTTTGGATTCAGGTGAATAAAACCACACACAAGTAAGCAGTAAACTAAAAGTTGTGCTGAAAATATCCATATATGAATATTACAATAAATACTTTGCAATGGCAGTAAAGAGGATAGCAAGATAAAAAAATGGAAGAAAAATGACTAGTAAGGCAGAAGACAATCTACTAAGCAGGTAATAACAGAAGTAGAAGAGGTTCAGCAACTATTTGTCGAAGGAATCACACAATCTCTCCCATAGATGAGGACTCATACGTCAGCATTAGAAGACATTAAGAAATATCAAGTGAAAGGAAACAGATAGCAGAAAGTAGTAAATCCATGAGAGGAGGGCAAACATCAGCACAGATCAGAACCGGTGGGTGAGGACTACAAGCAGAAAGACATGCAGGCTAGAGTCACGCAACAGTCATAACAAGAGAGGCATCACAGACATTATAGCAAGATGATGCAAAAAGAGCTTGATATAAATAACAGTGTGGATGAAACTCGGAAGGAAGATCTTGGAGGAGTCAAATGCTGGTGAAGATGAAGAGCATTTCAAGAAAAAAAAAAAAGAAGCAAAATTGACTAGCATAAAGATTAGCTGGTAACATAACACATCCAAAAAGCAATACCCCCCCCCCTAAAAAAAAGGTGGACACCTTTCCCTAAAACAGTAAGTGAGAGATATTTCAGATCTTGGATGAAAAATTCCATCAGAAGATGAACTACATAACTAACTCTTCAAATCTGAAGCAGAGAAAAGGGCAGTGAAAAATGCCAGGCCAACCAACATCTTCATGGTTTGCAAGGAATCAAAAGCACGACAATGATATCTGATGTTCGTGAATAATGAGCGCGCTTTACTGGATACCTGGCAACATACGTTACAGCCAGGAAGGAAGCAAAGGCAAAACACTAAATAAAAGGCAGAGTTTAGAAACCTGCAATGCAGTGATGTTCAGCCCAGAATTAGTTCTCTGCCTTATGCCTAATGAGTGAAAGGAGAGGGTCCAACTTGCCTGGAACCATCTCAGAAAAGGAGAAAGTAAGCACGTGAAAAATGAAGGCTATTCTGTAATTCAGAAGCAGGTTGCTGTTATTCAAGACTGAAAATGAGGTGAAGGGATCATGATATCCCAATGGATTAAGCCCCTTAAAAAGGCTGCACTATAGTTAGAGATCAAGAATCCTTTCTGGATGGTTTCCCTTAGCCTCATAAGTAAAGAGGCAAAACATCTCATTGTGATAACTAAAAAGTTCTTTGAATGTGAGAATGTAGTTAATGGGATTACACATGGTGTCATGAAGTTCTTGTCAATTTTAGACAGGTAGGATAACATTAACTGAGGGATCAGACTAAACTCACCACATATTTGAAACTATGTACACTGTTCAATTTAGACCTTTCAACTTTGAATTATTTTTAAATTAAATATTCAGGGTTGTCTTTTTGTGATCCCTTTCCATATTGAAAGTTTCAGCATCTTCAGTTCTATGTCAGAAGGAAGCCTTTTTTTTTAACCCTGCAAACAAAATAATCCTTTAGGACAGTAACGCATAATATGATAAATGTTCAAAAATTGTTGCACTAATAATGGTACCAGCTACTGAAGATTTAGTGATGATAAAGAACAGCTACTAACAAACTATAATAAAATGTTCTGAAACACTGAGGAGTCGTTGAACGGAAAAGACCTGCCTACAGAGGAAAATTGTTTATTTGGTGATGCTCACTGGCAGTGAAGCACAGGAGCAAAAAAATAAAAAATAAATAGAAAATAAATAAGTCGAAAAACCTCTAGTTAACTGCATGCATTTTCATGAATATGTGAGAATGGGACCACTGACCATCACAGCTCCCAGCGTTAACAAAGAGAATGAAATCATTGAATTAAGAACGACACAAAAAGATAAAATGAGAAAAAAAACAAACAAAGGAAGCTGATTTTGTTTATTTGGGGCATGAAGAAGAGTTTTATTAGTAATCTTGCTTCTCTTTTGATTATATTATACATGCTGGTAACATATTTATACAGTTTGTAGCACGGTCATGAATGTGCGTTAGTCTGCCCATCCAAGAATGTAACATTTATGGAAAAAAGTTAAAAACATTTGGACCCATTAATATTACACAGTTAGTAACTTCTTTACAAAGAACTCGAGCTACTGCTTGGTCTTGGACAACTTCCTGTTTGTACTGACTTGTATGTAAAGCATTTAAGGAATTAACGAGCACCAGCAGGGTAAGCTATTTCTGTGGACTTCAAGTTTTCATCCCTGTTTTAGCAATATAGAGACATTTCTGCTACTAGGAGATGAGGACATTATTGTAGCAGAACTGCAGCTCACAGACTGCATCACCCAGTTAGCTGTCATATTACTCACTGCATGGTTACTTCCGCGCTCCTTTACCCACACTATATCATACAATAAAAGAATCTGCGGTCTAAGAACAGGTTTCTTTAAAAAAAAATGCTGAAATGAAAAATACATAAATATGAGCAAAAGGAGAATTTTTAGTAAAGTATCTCTTCAAAAGTTTTGTAAATGTAAAGATTGTTCTGTGCATACTTTTTCTTTACAAAAACTGTTGTCTTGTGAAAACAATAATGTGTCTAAATACATTTGTAAATGTGTAGGGCTCTTTTGATCTTAACTCTGTTGCACATTGCAGTTTGACATGTTGCTGTCTATGTCTCTTGACTTCACTCGCACACATTGTTTTCATATCGGAAGAGTGTGGTCTACAATCACTGCACCCTTTTAAAACTGGAAAAATAAAGAGTTACTGAAGCACTTAATGATTGTTAGGATTAACTGTAGTAAATGCACCCACCATAAGTAAACCACTGGAATGGAGTATTAGAGAGTCAGAAAATCTATGATTCAAGCTTTCCTGACAAGCAATACAGATTTGGACATATATTTCCGCTTTTATTCTTTCAGTCCAATATGTTTGGCACAAACCATTAGGAATTACAAGAACTGTAGGAGTTCTTCAGTATAATTAGCAAGAATGCCTTTTCAAATTCTATTATTTAACATTTTTGCTGGCTACATAATGAGTTTTAGAACAGCTACAAAGTGCATTAATCAGAACAAAGAAAACAATCAGTAGTTGCATTAAATTCCACAGGATGCTAAAGTCTGTCTGATTCTTTGTGTGGCACATAAAACTTGGACACCTATCTTAAAGTGTTCTGCACATGTTTTAATACACTTCCTTTGTTGTTCTTCCATACAGAGAAATTTTTGAGGCACTATCAGGACATTTTTTTTGCCTGTAAAGACTGGGTTTTTAACATTTCTTCTGGCATTAATTCCTGAACAGTATCCTGGTTCAAACAGCATTGTATCCATGTTGAGTCCTTATTAACTTACATCCTATATATAAAATCCATACAGAAGATCAGGAGCTCACTTTTCAAAGTCTACTTTAAAGCCACACTGCTCCTCATAAAACAAACAAAAAAAAGGATTGTGAAAACTAAGAAAAGTTCCAGTGGTACAGTCAAGAATAGGGTCTCTCTCTCTCTTAAGTCCATGTTAGAACAAATTTGTTATTTTACTGTACTCTGATCAATTAAAATATTGTATTACTCTTACTAATACAAAATGCCTAGGCACCCTCTTCTCAGCTACCTGCCTCCTTACAGCTCTCGTTTTTGAATGACATCTGTTCAGCTTACATTTTCGTAGCTGCCTCACGTAATTACGTCCATCTGTATTTACATACCAGTAATACTGGCTCAGTTGCATTAATCTTCCCTTAGTATCCTCTTACCTCGAGTCACCAAGCCTTGTACTACCAAGCCTAAAAAAAGGGGCCCACTTATCTCACTGCATCCTCAGCCATCCAGTCACCATACCCTACAGCTTCTCCCTTCCTGGCTGCAATGGTGTCCGAGGGATCATTTGAAACTCTTCACTCTTTCACCCTGAGTTGGATTCCATCTTAACCACGCCCCCAGGTGACGTCAGACGCAACTTGCTGAGGAAGACACAGCGTCTTCCAGTCTTCTGAATGCTCTAAGTGATTTTAAATTGCTGAATTCCTCACAGCATACATCTACATGCGGTGTTTCTTCTTTGGATCTTAACACGAACACCAACAATGCCTCTAATATTTCCATTCCTTGTGGACACCGTCATACACATGCTGAACAGTGCTCTAAGAGCTCAACAACCGTTCCTGTATTAAAAGACTGGTTAACTGCATCTATTAACCTCAATAATGGAAATACAGGCCAAATTCAAACTGGTAATAAGAGCTTACATTACCTATCGGATGAATTTGATTAGAATTTATCTAAAATAAAATGGGTGCAATTAGATAATACCTACTTCTTAGAATGCATCAAGGAAAAGGTTTTACCTAAAGGGCTACACATGTGGCATTACCCTAATGGACTAAAAGCAGATTCTTCACTTTTTAATGAAGTGACTGCATTATTTGACCAGCATGGCATAGAGTATATGAATGTGATTGTAAAACATAATGAAATGCTTATTAATGGAGACTGTCACTGACTTGGATAATGTTATTTGTGGTCATACACAGTATAATGAATTCAAATATGAACATGTACAAATTTTTAAAAGCATTGTTCAACTTACTTCTAACATAAGGGCTCGTAAGGTGAAGAAATTAATTAGAGATAAAACTGATTATATCAAAGGTGCAGCTTACCCTAATCCTCCACCCTCTCAAGAGTGGGGTAATAAATTTGTTGATCATAATGAGTCTTCCAATAATAATTCCCAAGTGCACCCTCCACATAGTGATTCAGAGAAGATTTATTTTAGAACATGAAGAGTTTCCTCCCCTGAGACACTCAGAGCATCTAAAAAAAACAGAGCCCCCCCCCCAACCAGACAATGGCCGGGAAGAGAGCCACACATCCTCAGACCACTCCAACAATCAGTGGAGCAGGGGCGGGAAGGTCAACAGGAGAGGGAGGAGCTTTCACAACCAAACTTGGAACACCAGGAATTGATTAACTTTAATTTCAGTTTTCATGATTATAACAATATACCAGTGTCTAGTTCCCGAGACGATCACCTTCACCATCTTTTACCCCCATGCACTATTATAACTAGCTCCTTAGGCAATTTTAAGGTATACAACTTTTCAAATGTATGCATGAACATAGAACACTTATGTTTTTGTAAAGGGTTTTGCTTTTGTACCTCAACAACGGAGTAATGTGGCAAATATTCTAATGGATTTAAAAATATATGCCCACAAGTTAAATTTGAAAAAGTTTTGTTCCAGAATTCTCTCTGACCAATTTGTTAACCCCCTTGCAATTTCTAGCACCTATAATCCTCCACTTCATCCTATGATCCTATTGTTTGAAAGAATTTGTGAACTTGACATTCGCAACATTACATCCAAGAATAGGAGAATGAATGAAATGAATACCAAGGAGAGTCATATTATTAAGGAAATAAAAGATGTTTTGGATAGGATCAGAATTATGAAACCAGACAAGGGGGGAGAGGTAGTTTTAATGAATTTAGAGGACTATAACAACAAAATGCTGTTTATTTTGAATGGCAAAGCCTATGTTAGATCCTCCATAAGTGAACTTAATGGAGCATACATAAAAATTAGGAACAAACTACAGGACTTATTAATTGAAAGATCCATACCTATTGAAGTTTTGAATTATTTTACAGTTTTACACCCTAAGGCATCAGTAGTGTTTGGATTATCCAAATTACATAAAAATTTATTACAACCACCCATGCGCCCCATAGTGGACGCTAAAGGTTCTATTACACACCCCCTCGCTAAACATTTAGATTCCAAGTTAAACCCTTGGTATATAGTGAAGCTCACATATGCAGAGACTCATGGAGATTTCTGGAATCCATAAATGAGATACCTTTTAAAGAAACGTATATGTTTTTAACCATAGACATCAAAGACCTGCATTTGGTTATTCCTCACATTGGTCTTGATTGGTTTAGCGAATTCCTTTATGATAAAAATGTTGTAAATTTTGATGTGTTAGTACATACACATCTTATGGAAATAGTACTCAAGAACAATTTCACCCTATTCAAGAATGCAATCTTTTTACAACAAGAGGGAGTAGCTATGGTTTCAGCCTGCGGTGGTTTGTACGCTAATTTAGTAGTTACACAATGGGAGAAGAAATTTCTATTCCCCTCCGCTTTTTACACATACATTAAGTATTATACCTGCTATCTAGATGACATATTCATTTTATGGGATGGGCCTTGTGAATTGATCAAGGAATTCATGTCATTCATTGATTCCACTACGCAATTCTTAAAGTTCACTCATAATTATGATTTACTTCAGATTTCATTAATTGATATTCTTTTAACTAAGGACTATCAGAACAAATTTACATCTTAGATATTTAGAAAGGAGACGTACTCCAATTCTTTGCTCCGTTACTCAAGTACCCATCCACTGAAACAAAAGAAAACCATCGTAAAGGGGCAATTTGTCCATGCTGCATGGATGGTTTTGAATATGGATGAATTTTTAAATTAATGCGACTGCCTCAAGCAAATATTTTTAAAAAGGGGCTACCCCATTAAATTTGTTACAGACATCTTACTTGAGGTAGTTAATAAAAAGGAGTTTCCTTACCACTTTTATAGGTTCATAGGTAGGTACTAGGCTATCTGCCCAAGGGCATTTATAAGCCTAGCCAGAGTGTGTCAGCTTTTGCCACCCTATTGATTAATTAACTGAGCCTCTGTCAAAAAGAGTCAATGAAGTGATCCCAGGGGTGTATTTTCTGTTACCCATCCACTTATCAAGGTTTCTCTTAAAGAGTGTTAGTGAGGGGCTCTGCCTAATGTAGTTAGGAATTTTGTTCCAAAGCATGGGGAGTCTCTGTGACAGGAATCTTTCCCTCCAGCATGTTTTATTTATTGTTGTGGTGAGGGTTAGCTCACTAGAGAAAGTGGCTCACAGTGACTTGGATTTCTTTAGGTGGAGCCATGTCCATCAATTCTGAGTTGGACATGGCTTTGTATGTCAGGCAGAGATCACCTCTGAGTAAGTGATATGCCACTGAGTACAGCAGGAATTTTTCCAGTCGGGCTGCATATGGCTTATGTTTGAAGCCAGTAATCCTCTTGGTGAGGTACTTTTGTGGTCTTTCCAGCTGTTGGAAGTGTCTTGTGAGGTACATCCAAAATGGGGCATTGTACTCTATGATGGGTCTGATGAGTGACAAGTAGAGGGGCACTATAACCTCTTTATTTCTAAATGCAAACCATTTAGTAATTATATGGGCTACATAGAAGAATTTCCTAACTACTTTGGCAATATGATTGTCAAAGGAGAGATTACCATCTACCTGAGTCCCCAGATCTCTTATTACCTCTTCTGTATTAAGGGGGCTGCCACCTATGTGGTAATTCATGGGTGTTTAGTTTTTCCCAAATGGGATGACTATGCATTTTTGTCATTTAGTTTGAGACCATGACTTTGACACCAGGTGTCTCTCAGTAAGGCCCTTTTGGAGAATGTCCGCGTCAGCTGGAGAGTCAATTATGGCTCCCAGTTTTTCAGTCATCGTCAAACTTGGTTAGCCATAGTTGCCTGTACTTCTGAGAAGTATATGCCGAACAGTAGGGTTCCCATGACAGAGCCTTGTGGGACACCACTTGTGACTGGTTTAGAGTTGGACCTGGATCCCACTATTCTTACCGTGTGAGTTCTGTGGACCTGGATCCCACTATTCTTACCGTGTGAGTTCTGTCTGTAAGCCAGTTGGCAACCCATCTTATGACATAGGGGTTTATGTTCAGGCTGGTGAGTTTTTCTATAATTCCCGCATGGGGAATGGTGTCAAAAGCCTTGGCGAGGTCATGGTAAGCTATGTGAACCACCTTCCCCTCACCTATGGCCTTGATGACTGTCTCAAAGTCATCAACCAGGTTTAGTAGGCATGATCTACCCTTAAAGCCAAACTGGGTCAGGTCAAGTGTTTGGAGGTTTCCAATGTCTTTGTTAAGGAGTTCCATGATGATGCACTCCATAGCCTTGCAGACCAGGCTAGTCAGGCTCATGGGGCAGAGTCCCCATAAGAGATTCCAAGACACAGAATACTTCCATCATGATTGACACCACCCATAGCAGTACTGTAGAGACAGAGGATTATAGGACATCTTTTATTACGGTGTTTGCATCTGATAGTTTTGAATTAAAAAACATATTAGACAAGAACTGGTTTATTTTAAGACAGGATAGGGGCATAAAATAACACAGACACAAGTCTTACAATAGTGTACAAGAAGGGAAGAAACCTGAAGAGTGTTTTCGAAACTAAACATTTCCCACATAAACATAAGGCTGGTTATAGGAGTAAATGTGGGATGTGTCACTTCTGTAAATTTATTAAGGAAGGGGATATGTTCAATATTAACAATATTAATATTAGAATTCATCAAAGATACAATTGCAATTCCAAAAGAATTATATACTGTGCCATGTGCAATCACTGCTGTTATTATATTGGGAAAACTGATAGGAAATTAAAAAATCGTGTTTACAAGCACATATGATATTACAACAAAAAAGGAACAAATGCCTTAAGCAAACACATACTTGAAAATGAAAGACATTTTTTCAATTTTTTGTCATTGATAATATTCAAACAGAAATTAGAGGTGGAGCTTGGTCAATTTTATTAGCGAAAAGAGAGTTTTACTGGCAGTTGCACTTAGATGCAGGAACTGGCCAGGGTTGAATGAAAGCATCTCCATTAGCTCCCTATTAAAACTAAAGGCTTTAGAGAGATAATTATTCATGTACTCACATTTATTTATCCATTCATATATATATATTTTTTGATACATATATAAAGTATTTTTTGTGTGTATAACCATTTCTTAACCTCTATATAGGTCCACTTCATGTTTTTAAATACACCTTACATTTTCATAGCTTTTTATCTTGTGTCTTTAAGGGGGTGTGTCATTTTTAACGTGTTTTATGTGACTTTTTTTAACCTGCCTTTAAAAAGTGCACTTTGTATTTTTTTTTTTAATTATATGATGAAGTTATGTGGATACAGGATGAAAGCACTCATTAGTTTTGGCTTTGGATTTAATACATTCTACTTTTGCTACTTGGATTGTGATTTATTCTACATGACTACATTTCTGGGGGGGGGGGGGGGGCATCCAGCATCCTTGTGTGGCTTTGGTGTTTTCTTTGCTACAGCCAGCCTGAAGTTAATAGGATTTGCTCTACACTCTTTTACTGTAACTCACCTTTGTCACTAATGGTTAACAAAAACGTTTTGTATTCTACCCAAAAGAACTTTATTTCTTTAATTTTATCTTTTCAGTCTTGGTGACCAACTTCTATTCATTTCTCACTTCCTCCTGCTAATCTCTACTGTCTTCACTGTCTTGCATATTTAGTCCCCTGTATGTTTACCACAGCCAAGTATTTACATATAATAATTGCTACTATATCAACTGCAGTTTTTTTTTTTTTTTTTGGAAATTGGTCAGGGTAAAAAGAAATGTCAGTCTCTGCTCTAAATACATTATCAACTACATAATTCCATTTCTTGCCAGGTTATGCATCTGTATTATAATACAGTTTATTGATACACATGTCTGTGGACATTAGTTTCCTTGCAAAAATATAACAATGGCATGGTTGATCTAATTCTACTAAGGTAAGCATGGATACCAAAACTTGTTGCTTGAACAAAATAAAAACACTTATCAGAAAAGTATTCTTTAATCATTCAGAAATACAAAGTAGTTTCTAGAATAATTCAAGGAAAGCTATTTTTTGCCTAAAAATTTTCTTTTCTTTCACAAGTAAGAAGTGAAGTTACTGCTACATTTTACTCTGTGTTCATGGGTCAGTGGCTTACCTGGTACAATCCTTATAAAAAGTTGTCTTCACTGAATGACCTGCTGTTATAGCAATGAGTGTTTGTCTAATCGCGTACAAGGAAATGGCAAAAAACACATACATACATGTATAGAAGCCAAACAGGTTACCTAGTATGGCAATCACTAAAGATATCATTGTCATGAAAGCTTTGTGAAACTCTGGTAACACAGTTACATGGAAACCATGAAAGGGTAGAAGATTATCAGATTCATTGTTCGGTTGGTAGGGACACAGCATTCAGGATGTGTAACACTATTGGCATTTGCTTGAAATTTACAAGCCAGCAAATTGCAAATTATTAAATACCATTAAACTGGCTCACAGTTTTAAAGCAGTCAAGATGCACAAATACATAAGGAAGTAGGTTAGTTGTTTAAAGACAGGCTGACAAAGCATTTGATAAAGTAATTTTGGACAAATTCCATTTACTTGCATGCTATTTTAAAATGCTAGCTGGATAAATGTCACTGGAGCTTTATGGTTAGAGTTGCAGTTAGACTGTACTTTAGATTCAGGGATTGGTTGAAGATGTTTGTGGGATCTTGTTCTACAGTGGGAAATATTATGAAAACATATGCAGATGGGGTGTTCGTGTACCATCGGCAATCATTTAAACAAATGTGGGTAATGTCATAGCTTTTTAATTAAATGCATTTTGTAGCTTAGGAGGTTATGCTGTTACAGTTAATACATCAAGTTACTTAATGCATGTATTCAAGAAGCTGCAATCTCACCTACAGTCTTGCAAACATCATGAACGCCAGGATGCCTGTACTGCTAGGCTTCACTTTCAAAGACCTCCCCTTTTTTTCTTGGTTCTGTACTTCAGGTTGATGGACTACCTGTATGGGGGGGCCTAGCTCCTCCATCAGATGAGCTACTTAAATCTCTAATGATACCTGGATTATTCAGGAGTACTTTCACCTTCAGGTAACAGCCACCCTATAAATTTCTTTAAATTTCACTGCTAAATTTTTCAAAATAACACTATTCTATGTGGTGAATAAAATGTACACATTTTTGTTTCTGATGATTGAGGGGTAATATGCCCAGGGACATACCACCAATAATAACAAATAATAATAAATCATCACCGTGCACCTTTTAGTGTGATGGTGTTACTGCTGTACCCACTGCCCAGTATAATAGCTTTGCCACAAATTCAGATTCATTATGCTGCTGTCATAGATACTGTCACATTATAGTGAAAGTCAGATAAGTTTCCCCAATTATGGGACAGAACAAAGATACAGTGTGTCAAATTCTATATGAAAAAAATGGTTACACAGTAATAAACACTAACACTATGTTAATGATTACTAACTACATCAACAAATACAAACAAAAGTAAAGTATAATACTTTAAAGGAGCTAAAACCTAATATTTAATTTCTCTAGTAAACACAAATGGAGTAAAACAGAATTTTAAAGCAAAGGACGGTTGCATGAACAGTGGAAAAACATAGGAAAGTAATCTGGATTGAAGATGGTAAAGGGAAATAGGTAATGTGAGGCAAAAGTTCTTCCAGAGTATGTAGTATACTGTATATCATCTCCAGTCAATGCCCATGTATGATAGCAAGTGTGAAGGAATGCTACATCATGTGAACCTGTAGTTGAGCCATTTAGTCGTATCATCCACAATCATGTGTGCCCCTTTCCTCATACTGGCCAATGGATAGATAATGTGTGTGTATATTACCTTAAACCAAACTATTTCCCCATTGCATATGTGATATGTCAAAGTTTCTGAAGCTTAGGTTGCAGAACATAAAGGAGCACAGAACAATGGGGACAGTTATTGCAAATAATAAACTGCAAAATGGCATTACTCTACTATGATTTATATTTCACTTTTTATGTAAAAACTCAGCAATACAATCATACATTCCCATATCACTTGTATGATATATGATAGCATCACATAATACCACTGCTATATTGAAGTTTGATGCAGAAGGAATATATGTGAAGCATTACAACTATGCTGAGAAGAGATAGAGAATGCATTTTTATAATCATTGAAAAAATGAAGTAAACAAATAAAAGTGAATTACTGAGTACTTGATTTATATTTCTTTTGAGCATTTTGTTTTAGATCATATTTCACTATTAACATTCTAGAACAAAGAGCATTTAGTGGATTTTGACATTTTGTGTTTTTAGATACTACCTCCCAAAGCACACCTGATGTGAGGTATGGTGGTAATCTGCCAAACGACAATGAGTTCAGCTGCTGTGTACATTTTTTGCTTAACAGGGGTTTAAAAAATAATTGTTGTAGTACTAAAACCTTGAGAGTGATGTGCATTGAATTCAACACATTCTGAGAAGTAGTCCCTCTCTGTAAAATGCGTCAATCTCACAGCTAAATATTAATTATGTATGTGTGGAGGTCAAGGTCACGATGTGCCCCCTCCCCCTTTACAAAACAAATGCAGTCTACTTTTTTTTACGGAATGGCACTTTTTAAGACTGAAAATGTTAAGGGTAGTTAGAGTTGGTGCAGCAACTGTTTATTTATTGGGAAAAGATGAAAATGATATACCTTGAGTCGTAACCAATTGCAGATTATAGACACAGCACCGTTATCTTTTTGATTTTGTTTTCTGAAAAATTAGTATACGTCTCCCTGCAGAAAAAGAATTTTCACTTGAACTAATCATGTCTTTAAGATAGAATATAATGATCATATTGCATTTTAAGTGTTAACTGGACTCTGCAAGTTGACCGTTACACATCATTCCTTCAGGTAACATCCATCAGCCACAGTCTGCACTTGCTTTGCAGAGGCAACCATACAGCTGCTTCCCCATGTCATTTTACAGCTGCTTCCCCATGTCATTTCCCTTGAATACATCATTCGAGTCACACACATACTAGAAATGATGCCCAAAATCCACTCTCTGCACCAGAAAAATCCTTCAAGGGATCTAAATTAGAACTCTGTTTACAAATGTATATAAACAATATGAGCTATTTTGCATTATTCACCTTTTGATCGTAGGTATTTTCGGCATTTGATGCTTAAACTACATTACTTGTGAAATAAATATGAAAATATCTGTGTAACAGAATACAGCATTTCAAGAACTCAGCTTTTGTAGTCTGATCTTTTGTCAGAATTCCAGTAACAAAGCATTTTTGTTAAAACTGGTGAAAGCAATACTTGTTTAAACTGCGTTGTTTGCAGTACAGCAAATAAGTTTAATTCAGAGTATTTACGGTTTATAAACAGCACAAGGAAATGTTGAGCTATTTTTTGATGCAAAATCAGTGCTATGATTCTACATAAAATTTACGTGTATAGCCCCATGGCCCTTCTCAATGCTACCAACACACATTTTATGGATACATTCACAAGGCCTTCGATATACTTAAGCCCTTCAAGAATGAATAAAAGTTGTTGGCACTCCCTGCATCTCTACTGCAAAAAAAATTAGTCACATGCATCAACAGAGGGCATAGCAAACGGAAGTTGGATTTTAATATCTAAACCATGAAATTATCAAACATGCACTTTACAAACTAGGAGGCAGTATGCTGCTTATAAACATGACAAAATAAAATGGAATACAGCACACAGCAATTAGCATTACTACATTACAGTGATGTTATAAGCATTTGTTCCTGGCTGCGTTACCATCTGCTTGATGTCCATTTAGAATGCAACTTTACGGATTTTCTTCACAGTTTCCTGTCTCCTAGAATTTCCAAAGACATGTCACATCTCTTTAAACTCAAAGACCTTACACGACATTCTTTAAGGATTGAAACATAGCTAAATAATTCTAATACTTTTAAACCCCATTAAAAAATTACTATTCTTTACCCCAAAATACACCTCTACAAAAACACTATTCACCACCATCTCTTCCAGCAACACCATAATAGAAAAAGCAAACCACACAGAAATACTGGGTGCCGCCATAAATGACCAGCTGAATTCTGACCATCATGTGTCACGTAGATAAACAAATTCAAAAATTAGATACATTATGTAGAGTAAAAATGTACCTGACTGACATATCCGGATGTACAGCCTCTGCTCTCGGACATCTCCCCTCTATGGCCAAATTGCTACCAGTCTCCTACTGCATTTAGCTATTCCTACCATCTCTTTTCAAGCTACTTCAGCTGCCTTCCCACCTCTTGCAGCCAAACTCCATAAGAAAACCTCCCTCTACAATCTCCTCAACCTCTCTCAATTAATTCCCTTACTCTAAATACCCCTAACCAAACCACACTCTACCAAACATTCCTTCGCTGTTTTTAATCCCAAATTCAAGCAATCCCTCTCCCCTCACCTAAAAGAAGTTTCCTCTTTCCCCACTTTCAAAACATAATTCAAAAGAAAACTCCCAACAAAAGTCTGGCTGCAAGTGCTTTTCCACTGGACACATCACTTAACTCCCTCCTCATCTGCATCACTTCTGCTTTGGCCATATGTTCTCAGCTGCTGTTTCATTCTCGTATTTATTATTAAAATTAATTTACATCTGTTTTTCTTCTGTGATAATACTTTCATAGTTTTAGATCTCAAGTGAATTCTCTAGCTTCTGTGATTACTCCATGTTTGTGAATTTATGTTTTTTTTTTTGTGAATTCTTTCACATGGGCTGTACATCTAAATGGTCTGTTGTCATCCATGTACTACCCCAGTAAACAAACTAAACAGACACATTTTCTACCCTATCAGGTTCCTCCATTCACTTCCAGGTCTCTCAATTTCTAAGCACTAATTAATTACATGATCCATTCTCTGACAAACCCCTAATACACCGCTTGAAATGCTCAGTGTTCAATGTCTAATAAAAACATTACTATCTTTTATATTGTAATAGCAGCTTTTATGTCCTATGAATATAAATCTTATTAGGAAACGTTTGTCTATATTATTTAATGTGTGTTTATGTAATTATTGAACGTCTATTTAAAAAAAAAATGTTTGTAATATGTTATAGCTTTTCTCCTCAGGCCTCCTCTGAAAATAGGTCTTTGGCCAAACCCAGTCAGACAAACCCATTAAATAAAAGCAAAATAAATATAATTGGTATGTGCTGATCCTCTAAAATACCAGCAGATATGTATTTAGTTTGCATGTGTGTGTATGATTGTTTGTGCATGAGTGCACACAGTACCTTGTAGTGGACTGGCATAGTGTCCAGAAATGTTTCTCTGTCTTAAATCCATTGCTTGCTGGGATACAACACAGCTATATTGGACAGGACCCTGAACAGGGCAAAGTAGGTATCAGAAAATGACTTGTACAAATGAAATAAAATGGAAGTAACTACAAATTCTAATCAGATTAGAAATTTATATATGCCACACAAAAATACAAGCATTTTGATAACATTTGTTATGTGAAAAAATAATATCAAAACTGATGAAAGCAGTCTTAATAATGTAGAAGTTTTAGATAATGATCTATTCATGAATGCCAGAAACTGTCAATTATATACTAACATCTTAAGACTACTTGTGTAATTATATGATTAGTTGACAATTAATCAAATCATTCAAGGCTTTGATTAGGATAACAGTGCATTTTACAAAATAAAATCTCAAAATGAAACGTCTTGAAATGGGAAGATACTTTTAATAGAAATTAAAAGATGAATGGGGCACAAATTCACAGTAGATGATAACTCCAATTTAGCAAACAGAACATTTTTGGATTAATTCAAATCTGTAGCCAAAGCTATCATTCTAAAATGTCTTTATTTGCTTCTTTTACTGCATGACTTGACATGCATGAAATTGCAAAGATATTTGCTGATGTCAAGACTGCAGCAGCAAACACTTCAGAAAGAAACTTTCAGGCTATATTTTGTCTCATTTTGTTTTTCTGTTTGCAAAGAAATTGAAACCTGTAAGTATCTGTGGGTTGTACATGTGGATAATAGTTTTTGCAAAGATAGTGCAGCGACAATATATGAGAGCTGTGCGCTAATGAATGGACACTGCAGAGCCTAGTGTGAACTAACACAGAGTACAACTGCAGAGGAGGAATTGTGCAGATTCTAGTTCTTTTATGGGGATTTCATTCCCAAAGCCTTATCTTAATGTTAATATTTAGACCGAGTGTATGAATGGTCAAGTATTCTGCACTGATACCATGCTGACAAAAAAGTGTTGGAAGGCATATTGTGATCTACAGAGCATGTCGACACATCCTATAAATCATCCTTTGGTATATTGTGTGTAAAGACAATGGAAGATAGAAAAGTATAGCATATATAAATGCAATCTACAAAAAGAGTGCAGTGACTCCAGCAGTTTTTTCCCCAAATATGTTTTCTTGTCACACATCTGAAAGCTCAGAATGAACAATCGAACTATTTAAACATAAATCTGTATTGTCAAAGCCAGGGATTCAATGTCTTGTAGCTCAAGTAGGATGCTGTTTCGACTCAAACTCAACTAGGATTTTGGGCAAGTAGCTTTGGAGTAGGAGAATGAGGGAATATTAGGGTTCAGGAGTGAAAAGGGAGTTTTACGGGTTTGGGACCAGGAAGGGATTTTTATGCTTAGAGAGGGGGACTGAAGGTTTTTGGTTTAGGGAAAGATTGGGAATTTTTACGGTGAAGTAGGGGCGTGGAATTGTAAGGTAAGAGAGTAAGAATTTAGTATGGGAACTGGGTGGGGGTTTGAGAGTTAGTTATGGTAGGGTTACATAGTTTTATAAGGTGGGGTGTTAGGAGGGCTATATAGAGACTTGAGATGGGCTAGTGGATTTGTCCTGAATTACAAGTATATGAGTACATGTAATATAACTTGGATTAAAGTACGAATGGAAAATTTGCACGGCTGTGAAAGAATTATTTTTGCATTGTTGTCTTTCTCATGTCTTTTTTTAACTATTTGTTTGTCTCTTTCTTTGTTCAGTCACATGTAGACACAAACATGCACTTATCACCTGTTATGCTTTAGTCATTTAGTTTAATTAGTTTGATAGGAGCTACAGCAAATCTGAAAGATTTGCTTTTATGTTGTGTACAGATTAAGTATTACTACTTTTGCACTATGTTAGCATACTCTGGTATAGAACAAAGTCTTGAAACATAGCTGATATTTGAATCTGACCTGAAAACAGGATCAGATTAGCAGACTGAAATGGATTAGAACTTGCGTACTATAAAAACTCATTGAGGTGCTAAAGGCTTGATAGAAACAATAATGCAATGCAGCTACAATGCTTTATAAAACTAGGTTGGTTCTTGGCCTGGAGTTTTGTTTAAATACAAGAATCTACTTAAAGCACATATGTACTACTTTAATGGCACAAAGCTGGTAATCAGTGGTTGACAGAATATTGAATGTTAGGTGTTACGTAACCATTGTTTTTCAAGCATATCTCAATACCATAACAGTTTTACATCGAGAGATATTATACCCTATAACTTATAAGATAATCTGCTAAAAAAGTGACACAAATGAGGAAAGAAACTCACACAGTAGCTAATTAAGGAGTTAGACAATGATGTCAGCTATGTAATTCAAGTATTCAGTTGGCTTATTTTCTGGTTTTCACAACAAGGGGATTCAATATCTGTCAGCCTGGGGAGACATGATCAGCAAACCATAATGTAATGCTTTGGCAGAGATGGCTTGCCCTTGTCACCACTTGGCTTCTGGATGCTGGCAAAAACTTTATCTGCATAGTGCCTTTTGTAGCTGTGACAAGTTGTTAAACCCACCAACAAAAATCACTTACAACTACCTAAAAGGTACTACTGCCCAGCGCTAAGAGTCTAAATAAAAGGTGCACTCCTGGAAGCACTCGTCATCCTGAGGAACGCAGACATATGTGCAGTCACGGAAACATGGCTCAGAACCATGGACAGCACCCCAGCTATCAAAGGCTGCAATGTCTTTCATACATTTTGATCCCCCTCAGCTCAGGATAAAAGAAAGGGATGAGGTGCCTCAGTTTTCATAAAGGATAATTACACTGCTAGACTGCTCCAACCACATGACTCACTTGAGCTGCTCCATGTTTAACTAACCATAGGTTCAACCCCTTATCATATCCTTGGTAGTTACAGATCCCCTAGCATGAGTATGGAAAACCACACCACCTACCGAAATCTACTGAAATCTCTTAACATTCAGTCTAACATGTACTTATGGAAGATTTCAACAACCCCCTCCAGAAACCAGGAGACTTATACAACCCATAATTCAGATTATTTTTGACTTCATCAATGCAAACACCCTGGAGCAGCTAGTTAGCTCCCCAGCGAGTGGTACAAATATCCAAGACCTAGTTTTCACAAACATGGGGAAATGCTGCTCCCTACTATCCATTAACTCCTCCCCTGGTAAGATCAGACTACAAAATGATCTCCTTTAGTATTAAAACTAACCTAGAACCCCCATCAAACTCTAAACCTGTTAAGAACTTAGTCTGAGGTAATTGGCCTTAGGAAAGTGACAGCTTATTATACTTCCAAGCCACTCCATACCCAGATGACATTGAGGTCTACTCTCAGCTGTACACAAAAGCACTGTACAACCCACATTCATAGCTGCAGAGAGAAGGCAGTACACGCCCAATTCAAAACTATGATTACTGGCAAAAATAAACCACCCTGGTGAACCCCTAGCATAATTAGGCTACTCAAAACAATGAAAAAAAACCCCTCTCCAAACCAAGAAGGAGCAGACAAAATTGTGCAAAGACACTCACCAGTCTAAACAAACAAACAAAATTAGAGAGCTGGTGAAATCTGCTAAAGCAAACTATGAGGCAAAGATAACCATTAGGCTTTTTTTTAATTATGTTCATAAACTCAGGGGAAACACTTGACAATGTGCAGAGTTAATCATGAACAGCAACACTTACACCCAGCCTGAAAAAACAGCAAATCTGCTGACCAACATGTTCAGTTCAAACTCCCTCCCCAGTCCCCTCCTACCACACCCAAAGAAATACCCACAATGATCTCCCTACTAGTCATTACAAGGGAACACATCCTTACTGTGCTTGCTAAAGAAAAAGTCACAGCCTCCATGGGTCCCGACAACATTCCAGGATGCTTCATAAGTAGCTTATAACAGATTATCAGGACCACTAGAAACTATCTTTAACCACAATCTCCAAATGGGCTTTGCCCCAGAGAAGTGAAGGACTGCAATAACTGTCCTCCTGCATAAGGGCAGCCCATCAACTAACCAACGGAAAGTACAGTTGTGTAAAATCTAACCATAATGGTAGATGTCCTTCTTTTCACTGTTGCAGTATTCCTTACAATAGAAAACCCCTGCTAAGGGCATCTTAATGCCTGGCCAGTATATCAAAGTCTTTATGTTGCTAAGGGTATGCCGCATGTCCCTACATACAGAGTAGGGCATAAAGGTGATGTCAGGACATACCATCCTCATAACTGAAAGCCCCAGTAGGAATGCCAGTCCAAGGAAAAGAGAGGTAACAAGTACATCCAGAAGGGAAAGGAACCAGGGAGAAGATGTAAGGAGTTAATACTGCAACAGTGAAGAGAAGGACATCTACCATTAAGGTAAGATTTAACAGAACTGTACTATGGCCTTCCATTTCACCGTGGCAGTATCCTTACAACAGGGAGAGGGCCAAAGCTCAGGAAGAAGACAGGGGGGAGGAGGATGGACCAGCAGAGCCCTCAGGAAGCCATGAAGAATGGCCCAGCTAAACCATCACTAGCCCTGGATATAATATCCAACTTGTAGCGCTTGGTAAAAATATGCACGGAAGTCCAAATAGCTACCTCAAGAATACAATTAGTATCTATACCCTTGAAAAAAGCACCAGAAGAAGCCACAGCCCTAGTAGAATAAGCCATAAGAGAAGAGGAACGCTCTTGACATGAAAACAATAACAAAAATGGCTTTAGATATACCAGAAGAAAGAGTTTGCTTGGAAACTGACAATCCTAAAGAACCAGGATGAAAGGAAACAAAAAGCTGATCAGATCTGTGAAAAGCTTTAGTTTTATCCAAATAAAATCTGAGTAGACTATATACCTCCAAAGTGTGCGAAACCTTCTCACTAGCAGATTGCGGAGAAGGGAAAAAGGTGGGCAGATGAATAGACTGATTAAAAGACAACTCATTCACCACTTTGGGCATAAAAGAAGGATTAATATGAGGAGACACCTTGTCCTTATGGAAAACTTAAAAAAAAAAAAAAAAAAGGTGGAACAGCCATAATGGCTTTCATCTCAGACACCAGTCTGGCAGAAGTAAGGGCCAACAGAAGAACAGTTTTCCAAGCACAATGCTGCAAGGAAGTTGAAGCTGCAGGCTCTAAAAGAGCCTAGGTCAAATTTCTTCAAAACAAAATTAAGGTTCCAGGGATGAGGGACAGGTTTCCTGGAGACCTAATATGAAGGACACTTTTAAGAAACTGTTTAGCCTCAAATCTAGAGGCTAAAGGGGATGCTAATGGCAAACTAGCAGAAATAGCTGACAAGTGAGTCTTGACAGAAGAGTTATGCCAACCCAGCATTGAGCAGTTCACACAGATAAGAAGGAACCAGCCAAACCCTAGTCAAAGACTCCAATCACTCTGTCATACCTTCAAGTCCCAACTTCTCTAAACCCTTTTCTATCCAACCTATAGCTACTACTTATATTAAATCTTTACTCTCTAAATTAAAACTGTGTTCCACTTCTGCTGAGAATATTCCTTCCTTCTTCCTCCAGCTAGCAGCTGATACACTTGCCTTTCCTGCATCTATCTTGATCAACTATTTTATCACGGAGTCTAAAGTTCTGTCTGGAAAGAATTTCACACACTACCTACCCACAAAGGAGGAAATTCCCATGACATCTCTAACGTTAGACCTATAGCCATCCTGTCACCCCTCTCAAAAATGCTAAAAAATGTATACACAAGCAAACACTGCAATATTTATTACAAGAAGATCTACTTACTCTGCTCAGCATGGATTCTGCCTTAAACACAATACAACTAATACCATGATCTCCTTTACTAACACTACAAGCAAACACTGCAATATTTATTACAAGAAGATTTACTTACTCTACTCAGCATGGATTCTGCCCTAAACACAATACAACTAACTACCCTGATCTCCTTTACTAACACTATATCCCTGGCTCATGATAACAAAACTTCTCTCCTGTCTATTCCTAGACCTTTCTAAAACCTTTGATACCATCTCTCACTCTCTACTTCTGAATAAACTGACTAATCTTAACTTATCGCCTGCTACTGTCACACTTAGTTCTCCAGCTATCTCTCTGATCGATCACAATCAGTGAAGTGGATCTCCGCAATCTCCCCCTCCCTCACCATAAAAATGGGTGGACCCCAAAGTTCCATCTTGGATCCACTGCTATTTAATACTTTTACAAATCTACTCTATACTTCCTACTCCCAGTCATCTCTTGTACAATATGCAGATTACTCTGCAGTAATTACTATCTCTGACTCTCCTTCTGGTCTCAGGCTGCTCACCTGCAACCAACTAATCCTAAAAAAAAAAAAAAAAAAAAAACTTCTTTCTCCCAAAAACTCTTATAGGTTCATAGGTAGGTACTAGGCTATCGGCCCTAGGGCCTACGTAAGCCTATCCAACAAGGTTCCCTGGGTTATGCCACCCAAGAAAGTTATTTTCATGTGCCACTGTCGAGCAGAGACACAGATGAGATCCCCGGAGTGTATTTCCTATTTTCCATCCACTCATCAACAACTCATCTTAACCATCTTAAAAATCTACTTTTGCTATAGTGTCTCTCAATAAGACTCCAATAGCAGCTAAAAAAACAGCACCAAACTTTTAGGTGTCACTATACAGGATCAAATTAAATTTGACTTGCACATGAATAACTGCATCATGAAGACCTATTAAAAATTGGGCCTCCTTTACAGAAACAGAAAGTTTCTCACCAATAAAGCTAAAGTAACCCAATCTCATACCTATCTACTACCCAGTCTTCTATACAGTTCTCAAATACTCTCAAACCTTAACACCACACTCTTAGCAAAACTCAACTCAACCTATAACAAGATAGCCAGATTCTCTGCCCAACATACTCAGTGTGTCTCACTTAGGGAACTACCCAATCTGCAGCTTCTCTCTCAGTTTCAGATTATACATTCTATACTATACCAACCTTTCTACCGGCCTAGCCTATCCTCCTTTATATCCCACTATAGCCCCACTAGATCACTCCGCAGCTCTGACCAAGACTTACTACTTATCCACAAACATAGGACTAAAATGGGTAGCAACCTTTATAGCCATCATCCTACCATTGCTTGAAACAAGCTTCCACTTTAAATTAGACTAATAACTCAACCCAAACAATTTAAAGCAGCTGCAAAGGAACACTTAAAATACTCTGATCCTGCCTCTGTGTACACACCCCATAAAAACTGTCCCCTCAAACATAAACTGCTAACAAATTGAGCACTACTCCTAGCTTTAACTTCCACTCTTTTCTGCTGTAACACTTTTATCCTTCCTGACTTTGCCTGTCAATCTCCGTCATACTTACTTTTCCTGTCCCTCAGTCTACCTCCTACACACCTCCCTTTAACTCCTGCATACCTCCCCTTAACTCCCGTATACCTCCCCTCAGTTTCACCTCCTGTAAGTAACTAATGTTTATACTGAACTAATACTCCAGGACTGTAAGAGTGTGTTTATTTCTCACATTACCTGCATTATTGATGATTACTTATAAATATTTGTAACTTGTATAATGTTGTAAATACCACCAAAAATTGTAATTGCCTCTGTAATTGTTTTTACTTGTATTGTATAATATTCTGGAGCTTTTCGCCCCAGCCCTCCACTGAAAAAGGGCTATTTTGCAGCTCAGTCGGACTACTCCCAGTCAACAAATGTAAAATAAATAAATAAAGAAGAAGAAATATACCAAGGAAACATCCACAGAAAGTGAATCCAGGATACAAGAAAGACACCAAAAAGAAAAATATCTCTTCCATTTGCACAAGTATGATTTCCTTGTAGTGGATTTCCTGGCCTCCTGCAGGACCCCAAGTACATTCTCAGAAAAAATGTGTGTATATGGAATGCAAATTCTATCAACCACAGTGTCAGTTGGAGAGTGGACAGGTGGGGATGGATGAGAGATCCCTTGTCTCTTGTGAATAGGTTCACCCTGTGAGGTAACTTATGACGATTGTCCTTTGCTAAATGCAGAGGAAGAGGGAACCAATGCTCTCTGGGCCAAAAGGGAGTCATCAGCAAGATTTTGAGAGCATATTGCTTCATCTTGAACAGGACTTTTGAAAATAGAGGAAGGGGAGAGGGGTATAAAGAAACGTCTCCTTCCATGAAAGAGAGAGTGCATCCACCTTCTACACCAGAGGACATGGGGCTCTGGCACTAAAAAGAGGAAGTTTTCTGTTAGAAGGGGAGGCAAATAGATCTACTTGAGAAGTACCCACCAGTAGAAAATGTACAGAAACAGATCCCTGTGAAACATCCACTCAGAGGATTGTGATATGGACCTGCTCAGAGTCTGCCACAATGCTCTGTCCTGAGGGAATGCAAACTGCCTGAAGCATCATTTGATGCTGGCTAGCTAGCTCCCACAGTTGAAGTGCTAACCTGCAAAGGAAATAAAACCTTGTTCCTCCCTTGCTTGTTGACATACCACATCACTGTGGTATTGTCTGTAAGTACCTTGAGGGGCCCTGAAGTGAAAAGAGGATGAAATGTTTAAAGAGCCAACAGAAGAGCTCTCATCTCTTGGACATTGACATGGTCTTTCTTTTGTTGAAGCAACCAGAGGCCCTGTACTTTTAGAGAGCCAAAGGAAGCTTCCCACCCCATGTCTGAAGCATATGTAAACAGCTCCTGAGAGGGGAGTGGAGGTTGAAAAGGAAGCTCTAAATTGAGAGATAACTGCAAAATCAACCATGAAAATTTCAGCCTGAGGCATGGAAGAAGAGGGATACTGAAATTTAGAGGATGAGAGTGAGAGAAGAGAGAAATGACTTCATAAACCACTGACTCTTTCTCATGTGAGGTTTGGCTACAGGGAGCATAGGAATGGTGGTGGCCATGAAACCCAGTGCTTTTAGAAATTCCATGGCTGTAATGGAGGCCAGAGGAAGAAGGGATTGAAAGAAGGCAATGGGAATTAAGGCCTTAGGAAGAGTCAGGGATCCCAGCATTGGAGCAGTCTGGATCCTGCATCCCAGAAACAGATGATCCTGTGAAGGAGTCAGGAAGGACTTTCAGAAATTTTTATCGAACCCCAGGCTTTGCAAAAGAGAAATGGAAAAGTGAAGATACTGCAGTAGAATCTCTGGAGAGGAGGCTTGAAAAAAAGATGTTGTCTAGGTACGGAAAGAGCTGTAACCCCTTAGCCTGCAAAAAGCAAATCACAGGAGTGAGGCATTTGGTGAATACCCTTGGGGTAGTAGACAGGCTAAAGGGCAAAGCAGACAACTGAAAATGTCAGGAAGCAACAGAGAAACATGCACATTTCCTGAAAAGGGGATTAACAGGGATATGAAGATAAGCTTCCTTGAGATCCAAAGAAACTAGAAAAGCCTGAGGAAGCAGAAGAAGAAACAAGATCTGAAGGGACAACATCTGAAAAGAAGGGACCTTCAGAAAGGTGTTTAGTGGAGAGATATCTAGAAAGTGTTTCCAAGTGCCCTCTTTCCTGGGGACCAAGAACATTCTGGAGTAAAACCCCTTCCCCTTTGAGGAACCGGGCTTCCTGTATAGTTTTCCAACTCAAAAGACCCTGAAGCACCTCTGGGAAAAAGGCTAATTGTTCCTGAGGTGGCTAAGGAATGCCTATGAAAGGGGGAGGAGATTTCCATACCATGTAATACGTTTGGCAAATGATGGAAAGAACCCAGAAATCTTGAGTAATCTTTAACCAAATAGGAAGGAACAGGGAAAGACAAAGAGAAAGAAGAATGTGGCTGAGAAGAACAGGATAGTCAGAAAAAAACCTGGTTTGTCAGGAAAAGGAGATTTCTGAGCTGAAGGAGTGCAGATAACCTTAGCAGGGGGCCCTTCCACCACCCTTCTTACTTTTGGGGGGAGGGTGAGACAGCCTACGAACAAAGGCTGGATTATTAGGGTAGTTCCTTTGGAATTCAGGTACAGGAAAAAAATATATATATGCTTTAGATCTTGTAAGGCCCTACCCATTTTCTGTAAGGACTTAATTCTGCAGCAGCACCACCAAATAAATGCTTGTTAACCAAAGGAGTATCCATCAACTTATCCTTAATATCATCAAGCAAATGGTGAAGCCAGGAATATCTCCTCAGCACAGAGCCAAAAGTAGCAACCGAAAAAGAAGCATCTGCTGCACCATAACTGCATTTAATAGAACGGCAAGCCACCTTTGAAGAGGTCCCTAATAAGGAGAGCAGAAGTCTTTCCCTCAGAGTTAGGAAAGTCTGAAATAACCAGACAGGCTTGAGATAAAAGAGCAAAAATACATCTTGTCATATGGGTCCGATAATGGACAGCCCTAAAAGCAAGGGTAGCTGAGGTATATACCTGCTTACCCAGTCTTTCCGTAGGTCTGCTCTCTATCAGAAGGAAGCAACTTTTTAGAAGGCAGTAACTTTGATGGCTTGGCAGATGCCACAGACACCACAGAAGGGTCAACAGCTGGGTACTTATAAAGGAACATGCAATCATCAGGCACCTTATAAAACTGTATTTTGAGAGCAGGGAGCTGGGATGTAGTAGTAAAGGCAGCCAGTACAGGAAGAACTGTAGGATGATCTATTTGCAGAATCTCATAATACCTTTTTCTGAACCTCAAACACATGGGCACAATCTCATTTGAAAAATTCCATCATTCTGGAAATTGCGTCCCTAAAGGAAATCTCCTCAACAGGAGAGACAGGACTAGTGGACTCCTCTTCCTCAGAACCATAGTCTAACAGAGAAGGAATTTGGGAAGAATAGGCAAGGGATTCCTCCTTTTCCTCCTCCTCCTCCTCCTCCACCAAGGAATCTTCATCTCTAGGCCTCTTAAGAGAAGTAGAAGACAAAGGGGAGCTGGAACAGAAACTCCTTGAGGAGGCTTCAAAGCCATAAGGGCATTAAACAAACCTTTAGTGAAATTCTGCCATTTACTCAGAGTCCCTTGGAGCAGGAGAAACATGCTTAATTGTTTCTCCTTCTAAGGGGAAGTCAGCCTTAAAACAACTTTGAAGGCATTGAAGTTTTAATCAGTTGTAAATATAGAAGCAATTTACTGAGCAACCATTCCAGTCTTACGTAATAAAAATAAAATCAACTAACGTATATCACTTGCACTTAATAAATCAGAAATTAAGAACTCTTTCACTGAAGCTGTCAAGGTTAAGGTAGAAGCAAAAACAGGAATGCAGGCAAGAGGGCTTGAGGCATGCACACAGTAGTAGTTTCCAAAGTTTATTCTTCAGACTGCTTCAAACGATAAAAACAATAAAAAAACAGTAACCATAAAGTGCTTTTCATTGCACCCCTTAGTGAGACTTCAGACAGTTGCAACAAGAATGTTTCAAACAGTAAATACAAATTCAAACCACATCAACTTCCTCCAAGCAAAAGACAAACCCACCCCCAAGGTAAGTAGGAAAGAACAATTAACCCATTGTATGGTTATATCCTCCAATATAGTGGATGAAATTATCTAAAATGGATTGTTATATCCCAGACCCCTTAAACAACAAAAGGAATTGAAATTACTTTCAGTGAAAATTAATGTGATAACAAAGCACAACATTTCCACCATCAGGGGATGATCCACATACTTACGCATATTAGAAAAGCAGGTCTTGGCTGTTTCTCCCACATTTCTGTCCTAGCCTGATTTCTCAGTGCACACCATGCTGAGCCTAAATGAAATCTCATGAAACTTTTATTAGGTGTTTGTCAATTTTGCTATTATATCACAATGCCTGTCACATCAGAAATTATTTTGCTAAGGAAAACAAATGCAGCAAGGCTCGGTTACTTCACACGCAGGTCAAAGTTATTCAGGTTCAAAATTCATAGCTAATTCTGTGTTGCTGTAAAAATTTTCATTTTTTTCTTTCTCTTGGGGTTGTAAACCCGATCAATTCCTTATAAATTTTGAAGATGAATAAACTCAATAACCACTACGTCTTCACTAGTTAGCCTAGCTTTACAAGCCAAGAAATAGAACACACTGACTGATTTCAGGGAGGGAGGATAACAAACTATCACTTTTAAAAGAAGGCTAGGTTATCTTGGTTATTTCTTTATCCTTTTCAGAGATTGTGCAACACATATGTAACAGTAACTGTGAAAAAAGTCAATGAGATTTAGCTTTGGTGTTCTTTAAAAGTTAAACTACAAAAAATTAGATATTAAAAAAATACCCTTTCCTGAAAGTTCACTATATACCCGCTCTGGGTTTGACGAAAATTACAAATATGCATACTAATCACTCTTCTTCTTTCAGCTTTTCCCAGTTAGGGGTCACCACAGCAGATCATCTGTCTGCTCATGATTGGCAGTGGAGTTTTACAGTGTCGAGTTGCCAGCCCATCCTTCCACAGAAGGCACACACACACACACACACACACACACTCACACCTAGGGCCAATTTAAAGTGTCCAATTTACCTGCAGCATGTCTTTTGGATGTGGGAGGAAAACCGGAGCACCTGGAGGAAACCCACGCAAACACAGGGAGGACATGCAGACTCTGCACAGAAGGCACCCCAGCCGAGGATCGAACTGGAGAACCTCTTGCTGTGAGGCGACAATGCTAACCACTGCACCACTGTGGCCGCCCTATGCATACTAATCACTCTGTTTCCCCTAATAACATATTATATTGCTCTGAACCGGAAAGATGGATCCCAATTAACTTGGAAAGGGTTTAAACAAATAGCAACTACACACAACAGCCCACAAGTTTTTAATGCATAGTCAAAAACTACATCCACCCTCTCTAGAATACTAGAATACACTATTTGGTCATTTCTTACTGGAAAGTCTAATAAATATCTTACATCTGTTGAGTTGGAGATTAGCTTTAACTTTAATTACCATATTGCCTCTCTATCTACTTCTCAACCTCCTTCTATGAGGGCCGCTAACTACTATAAAGTCAAATCAAGTTACTTAACCATATAAGATCAAAAGTTTCATCTACATGATTAGACAAATAGCATTTTTGTATATAGTTCATTACTTGTATATCATATGCTTTTATTTATTAGGATTCACTGATTAATGTTGTCATTTTCACTGTTGACAAATGTCTTTATTGGTGTTATTTGTGGTTTATTCATAAAATATAATAAAAGATTTTTGAAGAAAAAAAATTAATTGAAATTTTACTGCGGATTCTCAAACTAGCTGCACCCTCATTGTTTTATAGGCATGAAATAGCTTTCCAAGGAAACAAGATCTTGTCAGCATGTCAGCTGCCACTTGAGCAATCAGGGTAAGTAAAACATCAATAAATAGTTATTGTGCTGTTGACAGGTTTGGATTGTGTAGAGGTTCATAAGACAGCTATATATTTTTTCAATTTTTGCCTGTAGATGTCCTTTAATAAAAATAGACATTTTTTTCAGCACAAAGTCCTACTCTAACAAAGTATGTTTTCAACAGACACAATTAATGTGGTGGAAATTAAGAAGTTTTGTAGGAAATGGTAGAACCATGTCAAGAATAAGTGGGTGGTTGAATAAGACGTAATTATGGTATTTATATTCTACTCTTCTGGACTATAATCAACTTTGATTTCAGCTATGGATAGCACTGGGTATATCATCAGCCTAGTACTGGAAATCAATTCACAGAAAACTTCCTAAATATATACAATGATTTAAATAGAACTGACTCAACCTGTCATTTTACTACTTTAAGGAGGTAAGCCCTACTTGGAGAATTCAGAGCAAATGTACAGAAGTTAGCTGTGGGGTCAATAGCATTTGACGAGTTCCTGCACCTTTCCTTCAATAGAAAAGGCACTTAACACGTATTCTCCTTGTCGAGTGTAGTTTATATGTCCATTTTCTGTTATCCACACTCAAAAATAGCCTATGATCTGTACAAGTTTTTTCAGCCAATCGACATTGGCTTGCCATTACAGTAGATTTTTTTTTGGACTTTATTTTCTGAGAACCACACAATGTGGGTTTCAGGAAAGGATTAAGGGTGCTTGGACAGTTTGCAGAATTTTCTATGAAGCTTTTTAGGTTGCAACTTCTGAAATCTAGTTATTTTACTTTTGTTTCATTTTCCAAACAATAACTGTAATAAGATTACTGCTAAATTGCTTAATATGTTTCCAGCTTCTGCTTAGTAAAAATGTTCTTTTGTAAATCCAGTTCATACTATTGCATTTTTATTATTTTGGTTTACACTTACTTTGCTGCAGTTGTTGAGTTTATAATTGCTGAGGTGCTTAAGAATTTAAGCACTATAATAAATGTGTACTTAAAGATTAGCAGCCCTTACCCTGGGTAGGTTTGCTTTAGTCACAATGTTTGCCGACAGTTCAAGTGGTTTGAGACCCAAAAGTAAGCAGTAAAGCAACTGACGTTGGACCTACCAACCAGGAATTATAACCACAGTGATATGTCATGTGGTATGTAGTGATTGGTGGGTTTTCATTCTCTTTAATCAAAGGACAGAGAGATTAAGCCAGGACTGTGACTCAGTCTATCAATGTTCCACTAGTGATTTAGGTGTTGGAGGCAGTGGGAACAGGAGGACGGGAAGGAAATGCTTACTGACTTACCTACTGTGATAGAAGGGAGGTAGCTCTAATCCATTGAGTGGTGCCTAGTGAAAGGTCTAGATACTACCCAAAGACTGGACATTAGTAGAGACCAGGGATGGCAGCAATTGGGTTTATGTGCTCCAGAAAGAAAGGGATGTTTGCCTGACTGATGACTAACCCATTCTCTACCATCTAAACCTCATCTCTCAAGAGAGTGGCAGAGCAGGGAGCTTACTCCCTGCAATAAATAGCCTTTGGCTATCACCCTAAAGACAGAATGGTTCCGCCATTCAATCTGTCCTAGGGAGACTGGCAAATGCACAAGGTTCATTGGATCTGGGATAAAGGGAGGCTTGTTGAGCTCAGTCTGGGGGCTTTTGCCAGCTCACTCAGGAGGAGCAAAAGGTCAACGGGTATTGATATTGAAGACACAGAGTCACGTCAAGCAGATCTTTAAAAACAGTTTGTATACCCAGTGTATAGGCAATCACCCTTCTAAAGTAATGAAAAGGAGTAGAAAAAACTGAAGACTATTAAAGACATTAAATATTTCAGCACTGGATATCAACTAACCTCGTCTAGATCAGATTCAGAACTAGGAATCCTGGCATATCAGTAACACTCCTCTAACACACTTGCTGAATTTATGTACCCCAGCTATCTAGAACTTCATGGTAATAACCATGACAAATTCTCAGCATACAGCATCACTCTTATCACCATGGTATATCCACTCTGAAGGCTGGAATTAGATGGCTTTGGTACCTACTGAAATGCAATTACATTCATGAATAACTGGAAGAAAGGCCTCAAATTCTTTACTCTAGTTTTGCATATTTTGATATCAAACCTAAATATTTTGGGGTTATAGCTTGCTTTTCCATAGAACACGTGTTGGGATAGGACAGAGTGAGACAGTCTGCAAAATGGGACTGAAAATGGATGGTGAATTTGCACGATTTATTTGCAATAGGCAAACTGCTTACATTTGAAGAAGCAAAGAGAATTTGGATTACATGCAGCAGAGTGTTTGGGATTGGAGGGGACTCTGCATACAGCAAGTATTAGATCTCAAAATGTAAATAGTTATTGAATGCCCCCCACCTTCTTCTGGTCACTAGTTAATAAAAGGTGTTACAGTTCACCTACTGTCACTTAAGTGATGTATCTGAATTATACTTAACCCAGCTCCCCCTGCTGATGTTAAACAACCAGTGGCTTCACCTTTTGGTGACCACTAAAAAGGTATCAATGATAATAATCAGTAACTTTATCAAAGTACCAACCATGAGTGTAACTGTCAGTCTCTAGGATCACCAGCTTTACAGTGCTTGAAAGCATAATATCACATGCTACCCTCAGAGAGGACACAATATCACATACTAGCCCCAGAGATGACACGGTATCACATACTAGCCCCAGAGATGACACAGTATCACATACTAGCCCCAGAGATGACGTTTCCTTTTCCCTCATGTTTACTGAAAAGGTCCAAAGTATGTCTGCAGCTCAATTATTCTCACATTGCTCTATACTGATATCCTTCTGGTCAGAAATGGAAAAGGGGTTTCAACATATCTGAGGCAGAGCTAAGACTGTAAAAAGCAATATCAATGCAAAACTTTGGGATTATGGTGTCTAATAATTCACATTTTCAATTTTAAGGTGAAGATTGTTGTTAAGTATAGCCAAAAAATATATAACTAATTCCAAAGATATTGGAGGTTGGCTGCTTTTGGATGAACTGGACATCTACTTATTTCTGCGACCTTAAATCTTAAGATGGATGTTACTTTGCCATTGTTGGACTGCTTCATTATCGGTAGTCTATGAAGAGAGGGACTTTCTCGGTGTGAGTACTATTTCTTCATTCATTGCTCTTATTATTGCTCCCAGTGGTTGGCTTCTTAAAGCCCATTCTTCCAGTAAAGTTACCTGCCAATTATTTTATGTGCAGTCTGCTCTGAAGATCCTGCATTTAGATGGGTTGCTGTGTTATCTTTATGGAGGATTCTTCCAAAGGAGTATTTTTTTCTGCTCTTCTTTCACTCCAGCTTTTGCAATGCTCCATATCCTTCACTGACTATTGGCATACAAGTCACCCAATCCAATGCCCAAATTTATGTCAGGGTCAGCAAAGACCTTAGCAGCATCCTTGGGTGTTGGTGCTGTCCATCTTCTAGCCAGAAGGGGTTTATTCTTATGACCTACCCTGGTTCTCTTCCCCACTCCTTTGTGGTCACGTCCATGAGGTGATGTGCAACAGAGACAAGCAGCATATTACCCATCTCCATGGAAGCTCACCAAAATCCCTCCCCCCTGGACCATGCCTCCCAACAATGACATCCCCTTCCTTCACCATGGATCATCACAGGAGATGCCCAAGAATGATGACACTCACTCCACCCCGCCAGTTCATCACCCAAGAGATTAATCAAACCCTGGTTGGCTGGAACATACTCAGGGCTATATCCCTCTATGCCATCAGAGTAGCTCTTTTTCTGAAGACATCTAGAAGTTCCTTAAGATATTTTGTCAGGTTTTGTCTTTTTGGGCTTTGTGGCATCGCACCATCAATATAACTACTGTACTTTTGGTGGAGCACTTTTAATTGTTACTGGAGATATCTGCTTTATTTCAGAAAATCTTCAAATAAGGGTTTTCTGAAGTGCCGTTTAGTAGCCTGGGTCTATATTAGATCAGCGAATGCTTAAAAAAGCGAACGCTGATCGATCGACCTGATGTAAGTGAAAGCTTACAATCTCGAACTGTCAGATCAGCGATTTTTTTTCCTGGGGGGGGGGGGGGAATCGCTGATCCAAAACACATACATACAACACACAAGCACACCAAACAAACAGAAATCCACACAATACACCTAAAATCTGACGCCTAACCCTACACTAAACTATGCACACACCACTAACTATCCACTTACCTTAACCCAAACCCTAACCCAAAGGACTGTCACTATCGCACACTCACCTCACCCGATCCCTAACCCTAACTCACCGAAACCTGCCCTAACCCTCACGTCCACACAATCGCACACATACCGAACCCAAGCCCTAACCTTAACTCACCTAACCCACCCTAACACTCACATCCACACAATAGCACACTTACCTGAATCCAACCCGTAAATTTCCACCACAGCACTGAAAATACCGAAGCAACAGAAACAGACAACCAAATTCTTTCCCTAGGAAAAAATTTGAGTTTGTTGCTTCGACATTGTTAACTTTCACTAAAATAAGGTCGATCAGTCAGCGCTCACTTGTTTAAGCATTCGCTGATCTAATATAGACCCTAGTAGCCTTGGCCTGGAGCCATTTGATAGATGTTCATTTAACTACTACTTAGACTTGCTGGTCATCTTGTCCTTGTAAGATGAGTTTTTGGACATTTAAATGCTGGTATGTTTAATACATCTCACTGTCCCATGGTGGCTTTAATTAAGTAAACATTATTTGCAGTTGTTTTAATGTTTTATCATAGTTTATAGTGTAAGTAATTCTACACCTTTGTTACATGTTCTTTTGGTTACTGTATGTTGCTTCATTTTGAATATGTCTAAGTGTGGTGGTATTAAGTACAAAGATACATTTGAAGTTGACGTTGAAGTAAGGCATTAATAAAGTCACCTCTCACATAGTTCACAACCTTGTAGTTGAAGAATCAGGGTCAAAGCCCAAAAAATACTGAAGAATGAATGCCCAAAATGAGGGAAAGGTTTTCAATATTGTTATTTAATAGAGAGTTGCCAGAGAAAATGTATGTCAATGCAAAACTATTTAGTCAAGAATTTGAAGTCTGAAACTCAATTGCCTATCATTTTGTCACTGCAGTCCTTCAAGATTTGCAGAAAACAACATTATTTTATAAGGAACAGACCAAAAATATGAGGCAAAATCAGGGACAGTTGCGAACCTTCCCCCCAAAAAACCAACACAGGCAGGTACATCCAAGTGATTACATTTGGAGAAAACTATAAGAAATGTTTTGGCTCTCTACTGAAATGTTGGCATTCAAAATGCAAAGTGCCAGCAAGCCACAAAAAACACTGAAATTATGGGAGAAGAGCAGATCTTTAAGACTGCTCTTCTGTTTTTGCAGGGGGGGGCTATGCGCCCCCCCCTGCACCCTTGAACATTATATATACAGACACACATATGTACACATACCAACTTTCAGACTGCCATACCTCAAAGAAAGGGCAATATTTGAGAAATGACCATCTCGGACTTGATATATGCAAGTCTGTTCTTTCGACCATTCAGTCTTCATATTTTAGGACTTGCTTTACCAGGTCCCATCATTTCAAATGGTTAATAATATTTCACTTGCAGGAGACCTTCACGGTACTGAATGGTAAAACTATCTTCAGAGCACAGAGGCTGCTGACAATGGTTGCTCTGTATCTAGGTTCCATTTTACAGACGCACTGAACAGCCAATCAAAAACAAGACTGCAGGAAGAAGGCCGATTCATATAAAACGATGAGAGACACTATGATGAATTGGAATACTGAACTTCTAGGAAGGAAACTAGTAATAACCTTCGCTAACGTTGGATACGGATTTCAGTATAAAGTGTGTCTAACATTTTCCTTACCGCATTTCTCCTCCTTAGACTTTCATCCATTTCAGATTAGTATATTTCGATAAACATGACTAAAATAGAAAATGTGAAGCAGAGTGCAAGGGGAAAAAAGGATTACAAGGCACAAGTAATTAAGTGAAATAAATGAATGCCTTCTGCCTATGTCTATTGTACAATTCTAAGAAAATATATTTACTGAACAATTTTATGTGTAATGACACAGAAGATTGTTCTCCAGTCATGCCACTCATTTTTTTTTTTTTTTTACAAATGCTATTTGTTATGGATTTTAAAATTAACCATAGTATGTAATACATGAAAGTATAATTATTAAAAATTCATTTTACTACTGTAGCCTTAAGAGATTCACCCTTACTCAACTCCATAGGAGTCCTATGATACAATGTACTTCCCCGCCTACAAACCTTCCTTTAATTAATGCCCTAAAATATATTCAGGTGTTTCTCTTTGTCCATGAACAGAACACAGTTCATTACAGCACTGGTATTTTTAGACCAACTTAAATAAGAAGAACAGGGTCTCGATATGATACCTCTGCATGCCGAGAAGGGGATGAATAAGTTCTCATTGCAGATGATATAGCAGAAATAGCTCGAGACCATTTTTTCCAAGTGAATCATTTCATTAAACAAAATTTGTAATAACACTGCTTTAAAGTGTTTCTACAGAATATAGATACTTTTCATCACTTGTACTGAAATTAGATTACTCTAGCAGGTTTTACTGGCAGGTTAGAAAGTGTATATATTATCAACACTGAAAAAAAAACTCCTTATTCTGAACTTCACCATACTTGTAGAGTTTGTCTACACCACATAAGGGAAGGATACACAGTTAAAATTTCTGGAAATAAACTATAATTTGAAACTAAGTGGAACACAGATGCTTGCTAAATTAATTCTTCTAATTTAAAAATTTCAAACACACATCAATCTATTGCAAGGACACACAAAGTTGAAATACAAGCAGCATGCCCTAACTTGAGCAGCCAGCCACTTGCGGCCATCTTTTCTGCTCCAGAGACAGGCCATAACAATGATTTCATACTGTTGGTATATTTATCATAGTAGGCTATTTGCTAGGTCATGCTACAGGCTAATGAGGCATTCTGGGAAATGCTAATTAGTCTTGTGTTCTCCCAAAGAAATGCCTGGTGGAAATGGAATAATGTAGCAGAGCTCCTAATGTAGCGCAGCCAGCCATGTTACTTGTAACTGAAATGTTGCATTCCTCCATTATAAGCAATGGGAGACAGAGCATTGCAAGTAAGTTTAAGAAAGAGCAGCAGAAAAGCAGCATCTCTGGGAAGGGTGTGTCTGTGTGCATGCATGTATGCACATTTGCATATGCATGACTGCAGGGGTATGCCAGGTCTTATATGACAGTGGGTGTGTGCACACGCATGTGTGCGTGTCTGTGTCACTTTCATAACAAACAGTGGGGCTAAAATTTAATAAGAGTGTCAATAAGTTCATTTTTGCATTGCTACTTCAGTCCTGTTGTCTGCTTCAACTATCGGCTTTCCCTTCCTCAGGAGCTATCATAGAGGCAGCTATTGGGTATTATGTTGTAAAGTACCTCATCTCATCCCATGGTGACAGACAAGCACCCACAACAATGCAGGGGAGTTGTATACTGTACTGTGTGTGCATGCTCCCATACACGTGTTGATGATGGCTTACATCACTGGCTTTGAATGCCAAGCTCGCATCCTCCAGTCCATGCCAGTAACAAAACAATTTGGTTGACCTAGGCCAACATTTCCCTCTTCCCAGAGCAAACAAACTGATGTGAGCTGCTCAGTCCACCCTCTTGCCTGAATTTTCTACAACTAAGCTAAGAGAGTTAATCTTAAGTCATAAGAGCATGATCGGGGCCTTATTATTATATACCACCCACAGGGCTTGGCAGAAGGAGTTTCTGTTTTGATAAAGGAAAAAAAAAAAAAACTTAGTGACAATAGCACATAAAAAGACTAAAACAACTTTTTTTTTCTGTCAATAGGTATAATCTACTATCACAAATGCCCCTCTTCCACAGTGACCAGGAACCTGTGTGAAAACAATGAGAAGTAATTTAGAGACGCTGGATGTAAAGCATTCAAAACATTTTACTGCAGTTAATAAACTGCAATAAAGTTCTTACAGTGTCAGATTAGAGTATAAAATTAAGGGAGTGTTAGAACTTCAGTGTTCAAATCTGATAATTTATATACAAATGATAAACACAACAGGATTACTTACACAGAAGTTATGAAGAAAAGCTGAATCAGTGACAGTCTGCTGAGTCTGTGACAGATTGCTCTATAACTGTATAACATGTAAAGCAATTCACTTTTGTCATGTTTACCAACTAAGGATATACTACATTTGTAGAATATGCTGAAGTATTCACAGACTGCTCTGTTGAAGTATGTATTAAAATTAGTAAAGACAATGATACAAGCATAAGAGTGTTAACAGATCTGGTCACTCCTGTATAACTTGTAGGCATCAAACGGCAGGAGAACCCAAGTCTGTGCTTTACAGAGAATGCCTTTGGAAATGTAATAACAGAAACATGCTACCTCACAGCTTACTGCAGCACTGCAGAAACATATAGCATCAAACCACTGCAATGTGTTGCTCAAGGGTTTCCCTGGATTTGAAGAGAGAAATTCACTGCAATATGAAAGAACTACTGCAGTAATGCATGCCACTCAGGAAGGAATATTTGCTGAAGGTTCTATACGTGGTGCAGAATAATTTAAGACCGGATAACAAAAGGTAATCACAAAAGCATTATTATATACTGTATTTGAAACACACTGGTGAAAAACATGTCTGGAAATTTTAATACATGTGCTACAATGGTGGCAGTGAATGCTGTTGCATTCTATTTCTTGGCTGGTGACGGGATCTTCTTCATCCACAACCAATAATGTAATTACAGCAGACATGCTGAAAAGCTGCCACTCTGATAATTAACTTTCTCAAAGTAGAAACTAAGCATCGAGAATTGTTCTGTGCAATATTCTATAAAGATGCAAGCAATTTGTGCTGAAGTCCCAGAAAGAGTTTAAAATTACACACACAGAAAAACACACTCACTGAAGAACTGTAAAGCAGCTGTTGAGTTATCATACTGACACTAATACCAAGAAGTGGATATTAAAAAAGTAAAATCTTTATATAATAAAATAAGCCCGCTCTCAAGGTGTAGGTATTCATCATATATTATAACAGAGCTACCTGCATGAAATAGGAACTTGCAAGGAAACTCTGATTCATTAATAAATCTAGTTAAGACAATGATACACTGAGGACAAAAATAGGAATATGCACACTGCATTATCCATCGACAGCTTAACAATAGCTCAGTATAAATAAAACCAAATGGTTTCCATAATAATTACTTGAAAAAATAAGTTAAACTTAGCACTGCGGCAGAGAAGTTATACTCCCAGTATGGGGGTTATAACTCCACATTCCCTCTAGCTTAATATACGACCTTGTAGTAAATGGAATTTTTGGTTTTGATGAAAACCACAAAATGTCCTCCAAATTTAACATGGCAAGGCCTTGGGGATAGTTGTAGTGCATGATGGATCTCCCCCATAAAATAAATAGGCTTCATTACAGCATCATTTGCATTGCTTAGATACAATTTCTTGTTTCTATAGTGACACTGATTTTATTACAATTTCCTGTTTTGCTATAATTCAACCATATAGCTGAAGTTACAATTACTGCTGACTTTTTAATATCCACCTGTAAAATTACAGCCAATTAAAACTTTTTAGCATATAGAAATTATTTAAACAGATATATACAGAGAACAGGAGAGTACAAAACAATATGATAAAGAAAACAATGAGATAAACTGAATGAAGTAATAAAGCAAGCAGATTATGCTCATATATACCAAATAACCTGTAGGTGATTCCTTATACTACAGGATATATTATACAGAATATAATAATACAGATAGATTATATATTACACGATATATATTATATGTTATTAATTACACAAGTATTATCTTACAAACACAAAGCTCATATGGTCAGGCACCCAAAATGTATGAAGAGGATAAATGTGCTACATTTGCGAAGCTGCATATGAGAAGTAATGCAGGTTGATTTTGCTCTAGTCTAATATAATCTCATATGAGATGACTCACATGTGAAGATGGGTAAATGTAATACTTAAATGTGAAGCTCCAAGGAGAGTGGTGGTCTAGACTACACAGTAGTACTGGTATTTGGTAACCATCGGAGGTGATAAGAAAGAGGATGCTGGATGGTTTGGATGCCCGCAGTGACTGGAGTCCATGTGATTCTTTCAAACATTGCGAGTGACGCATGACAGAGAATCACTGGAAACTAAAGTTAATTCAGAAGTGTGGAGAAGGGTCGAGTATAGGTCTTAATGGGAAAAGGGATGGGGTATGTTTAACGAAATAGCTGTGAATCTGACTTCAGGTGAGTAAAGAAAATGTTAATTTTAAATACAGGTAGGTTGCCAGATGTTTACGATAGCAACAATGTCTAGTTATATATTAGTAATGGGATCAGGATGAAGGAAAAAAAAAAGTGTCTGATACAGTGACAGACTGGGTGGAATAAGTAAATATGTAAATTAATATACATGTAGTGGGACCACTCGGTGGGTATCCCAACTACCTGTCCAAAGTTTGCTCACAGTGGGGAATACCTTTTCTTCCTGATATCAGTTAGCCTATTCCCCTGACATTAGTGTACATGCGCAGTGAATCTTCAGACATTCTCTGCCACATGAGACCTGCAGAAGCTAGACCAATTAATCCTGATAATACTTAAGTGAGACCACCCCTACCCCATTACTCATGCCAAAATTACCTTGCAAATTTTCAGGGGATGAAAAAAAACATCAGTATAGCTTTGCTTGTTGAATATCCTCTGTTCTCTTTGGTCTGCTACCTCAAAATCATGTATATAATAATACTGTGAGTATGCACCATTCACAGACATAAGGGCTCAATGAGCCGAATGCTTCCCAGGTACGGTCATGATTTTTAGGTAGTCAGATCACTGAACTTTCTAATTAGCCTATGACAGGCCAGGTACCAAATATATTGCATTTGTAACCATTTAATGCTTTCTTGTAAAAATAAGTTAGAAAGACAGACAATGCAATTTAACATAAAAAAATGAAATGCACTGGTGCTCTTTGTTCGAGACTACAAGGCCTCAAGTCCATGAAAAAAATAAAGTATTACATATGGTGTCATAGAAAAAGGTACCATAAAACAGTGGTGTTAATAAGAGGCAAGACATGCCTTGCAGACGTGCTTATCATTGTTAGAATGATATTCAACAAATCTGCATGGCTAATCTATATTTGCTATCCCTCAAGAAGCAAATGATTCAGATCTCATACTCCTGATTGGTGACAAGACTGCACTATCCTATGTACTTCTGCCTTCTTTTCTATTGCTGCAACAAGAAGGTATGTTGGGATGAGAAGCAAAGCTCCTTCCAGAGAACAAAATTACATTGCTGAACTTTGAGGAGTTGCTTGACATTCACAAAAGCAGCTGAGGTTGGACTTAGTACCTGGAAGCTTGCTATTGCGTTTCCTATAATAATTTATATTTTTCTACTACTTGTGGTGTGGGTGTGGCTCCATTTTGGATCTGTAGCTTGTTTTTATTCCCTACTTGACGTTTTTCTTAACCAGATCTTGTTCTATGGCATCAATATATTTTGGAGTTAATGAGACTTGTATAAGCATTCTACTTTGTAACCACACTAAATGCAATCACCGTACATGATTTCCTGAATTATATAAAAAAAAAAAAAAAAAAAGAAAAAGAGTTCCATTAGACAAACTACATGTTTTTTACAGAATATATTGCTCTAAATCTATAAATTCTAGGCAAGTGAAAATCTCTGATAACCAGTATTGTTTTGCATACCTGCTCTGTCACTATCATTCTTAATGGCTAAACTTTCAGTTTTAATTAATCAATCTCGTGTCATTTCTTATACCCCTTAAACCATAACTGCATTTAAGCACTTCTGTATACTCTTGAATTCTCATGTTATTTCAACAGACTGCATTTTTCAGAACATATTTGACTTTTGTTGCAAGATAAAAGAAATAGCCTTTATATTATCCTATGAAATGCATCCTTTTGTTTTCAAACTGTGCAAATTGTGTGGGTTATGACTTTTTGAATATAATCATTCCCCTTTAAGCTTCTGAAAGCTTTTGCTATATTTTTGCTGTTCAGTCTAAAATGCGAGATATCCAGAGCAGGCTCTAATGTCTGGTACAAACTCTGCAACATTTGATTGATCCCCTATAGAGTACCTCCTACCTTTTTTCTCTCTTGGTTATGAATCCATTCAACTCAGCACTCTACTGAAAGACAAAAACCCAACAGCAGATATTTTCCTTACTATGCAACATAAAAATGTGACAGGTCAGGTCTACTTGAGGTTATCAAAGCACTCAATGAAAACTGGATTATAGGCCACACTATCTCATGGCCTAATCAGAAAAATGCAATAAACACATATATAGAGAAACAGGATTTTGTTTTTCAGGAAGGGCTATGTCCATGTGAACCATCTAATGTTGCGTGCTACCTCCATAACTCTAATCTCACTTCTGATATCACAGTAACACTGAGGAATGGGGAATGCATTCGTTGCCTTTTCTCTGTACTGATACAGCAAATTGACATTGCAATTCATCTCAGTTTAATTTGTCAGTATGGTCTAACAGGTGGTAATAGGATATTTTGTGGTAGGATTATGCTCTATACATTACACTTCAATGGTCAAAGTACACCTGATATGGTCTACACCCCTTTCCACTTCAAAGTTACCTAGCCTTGGAGGTTATAAATCCTGTTACGAATGCACTTTTTTTCACTGGGTTTACATCTTGCCAGCAAATTACTTCAGTATGTTACCACAAAGACAGGTGTTCCTTCTTACAGCAGACAACCATGACAATATGGACCGGTATCCCAGATATAAACACTGACTTTTTCACAGGTCACTCCCTTCTCCTTTGTAACACATTGTTAACCATTCATTCAACCAGATTCTGCGGGTAACGATGGACACCTCTACAGCAGATAATTTGCACTTCGAGCAAGGCTAACATATACATTACTTTTTTGAGGACCTGCTATATATTTTCTAACAATATGTGCACTGAATAAATCTTGTGGCCACAAGAGTATAAAAAAATGTCCAAATCCTTCTGCCAAGCGAGTGCTTCTTCCTGGTTTGGAACGAAAAACAAAAAGGATGTGGTACCATCAAGTACCTTACTTTCTTAATTTAATCCCCATTTTCCTCGATTTGGCACCATAAGATCCTGCAATCCCATACAATGTTTTTCCTTGTTCTGGCTCATCTTCCGCTTGACTTTTGTTTGTTACTATAGAAACGATTCTTCCCTGTATTTATGAGATGGGTGAATCTCATGGGGAAGTAACTCAGAAGCTTAGTATACAGCAATATCTTCTAAGTGCAAAATAAGCAAAATAGCATTTTAATTGTGTTATTTTCTAAGGAAATTAATTTTACATATGCATTGTTTGAAGCTGTTTAACATACCCGTGTTATTTAGATTGCTTTTGTGAGCCCATTTCATACATACACTGTACATTTATGCGCATGTTTTACTATTTGTCCTAACATGGTGGTCTTTTGAAAATTTACTTATTTTCCCAACTTGAAGTGATTCATAAAGAAAATTGGATTTTCATTTTCCAGGAAGGTCTAACAATATCCAAAACTGAAAATTCATAGGTTCGTAGATTATTACTAAGCTAACTGCCCTTGCAAGCCATTTTAAGCCTAGCCAATTATCCCTTGTGAGATTCAAACCCTGCACCTTGTGCTTATAAGGCAAACACCTTAACCATTAGGCCACCCGCCAACCCCTTCAGTTCTGGTTCTGGTCTGCTTTTTTCAGGGATTTCTAACCTTTATTTTTAAGCACTAAACACTAACAGTATAGCCCACATTATTAAAATCCAAAACACCAAAGACTAGGAACAAAACCATGAAAGAGACACCTGGTTGACAAGACTTCACAATTTATTGAGCGCTTTCGTCAGTGAGTGCACACAGACTTCTTCGGAAAAGGAAGTATGCACTATCACTTCCTTTTAAAATCACATGACAAGTTGCATAATACAAATTTTAAGATTTTAAATTTTCAAAAAGCTCCACACTTTTGAAACCATCACCATATTTTAACATGCTCCAAAATTATACAAACATTTTATTTAAAAATGTATTTAAAATCTGAATGCAAACACTTGCATAAATGTGTATGTATATACACCCCCCACACACACAATGTGTGCACACCCCCTACACAATTTTATACCAAAACATTGCATTTCTAAAATACTCTATACTAAAAAGTTTCATGTCTTTATATTTATACATAGAACCAATAATACCAACAATAATGTTACTGTTTGAAGTCAAATACATAGCACCCGTTCACACAGTTTCCTTAGTTTTTATTTCGTTTTTTATTTTTATTTATTGTTTATCTATTTTTCCTCCACCCAAAATGGTGAGAATTAACATTAAAATCTTAAACTTTGTATTATGCAACTTGTCATGTGATTTTGTGATTTTAAAAGGAAGCGATAGACTTCTTCAGAATAAGGAAGTATGCACTATGTACACTCACTGATGAAAGCGCTCAATAAATTGTGAAGTCTTGTCAACCAGGTGTCTCTTTCTAGGCATTGTTATAGCCCACATTATGCTCAAACAAGCATGTATACCAAAGAAAAATAAAGAATGTAAACCAAATATAAACAAAAGTAAACCTTCATTCATTCATTACCTATTACTAAGTTAAAACACACACTGTTTCTAGGATGTGTCATCACCTAGGCCCTATGCAAAAACATAATGTATTCAAAAACAATTGCTAAACTATCTCCTGCAGGAAGAACTCCTACTCTGCACACAACATAGCTTCCACCCCTCCCATAGTACTAATACTGCACTTCTAAGCAATATAGATACTCTCAATAAATCTACAGAGAACAAATTAGCCTCCACCTTATTTATAGGCATGTCTAAAACCTTCAACCCAGTTTGTCACAACAAACTTCTACGTCAAATATCCTCATTAGGTCTCTCTCAGCCCACCCGTCTATAGTTCAAAAGATACCTATCCAATAGGTATCAGTCAGTAAAATGCCACTCCAGCCTTTTTCCATCCCTCTCAGTCATGCTGGTGTACCACAAGGCTTTATCCTTGGTTCCCTCCTCTTTAAAACTTGAACCAACAGGCTCCACACATCCACACAACATAGCTCCTTAATACGGTATGCAGATGACACCACACTCAATTGCACATCTCATAACATGGAGCACATATCCAGAAAAAATACTCAGGAAGCTAGAACAGCCACTGAAATATGGCTTTGTAACTCAAAACTCATGCTCAACCATGAAAGAACAAACTGCTACTTTTTACTCGTATCTCTCTCTCATGAAAAAACAAAAGTTAAAGTCCTCTCTCTTGATAATGCAACCATTAAAGTCACGTCTCATAACAAATTACTGGGGATGATCATCTTAAATTCGACCTGCATATATAAAATTGCACAAGAAAAACTCATTAAAAACTAGGAATGCTTTACAGAACCAAAAACTCTCCCCAACATGCACTTGCCACTGCTTAGCTCTACCCCACACTTCTTTATGTTGCTGCCATCCTTACCAACCTTCAGGCATCACAAAAATCAAAACTTGAACAAAGCTATAATAGACTTGTTAAATCTGCAGCAAATAGCCCTTTCAGAACCCACCGCTGTATAGCACTAAAAAGCCTGAACTAGTTAGAACTATACCATCAATAAATATATACATTGCTTCTTACCACTTATAAAATTTTCCAGCATCCATCTGCTTGTTCAGCACTAAACAATATTCTACACAACTATGTTCCCAGTTAGTCACTATGATCCAATGACCAAAAACTTGGCTACCTACTGAAATGTCGATATTCAAAATGCTGAGTGTTGAAAAGCTGAAAAAAAAAGACCAAAAACAGAAGAGAAAAGCAAATCTTGAATACTGCTCTTCTTAAAACTTATTTTTGCAAAGGGGGCAGACCACCCTGCACCACCCTTCAAAACATATATGTTGCCAACTCTACGATCGTTATATCCCAGAGAAAAAAAAAGACTTCTTCAAGAAATGACATCTCTGACTTCGTATATACAAATCCAGTCACCATATTTCTGGAGTCATCCTAATGGGTCTTAACACTTCAAATGGTTACTACAAAAATTCTTGTCTGTTCACAAACCTATATCTGCTGGGCATTGTTTATACTTTCACCATGTTGTTAAGGCCTGGAACTCTTTACCGGTATTTATCAGGTCAATATTATCCCTTTGTTCCTTCAAAACCATTCTGAAAGGCTTCCTAGCTAAAAACTGGATCTGTTCTTGCTCAACACCAGGATAAACTATGTCCCTAAATGTGAACAAATGCCTTTTCATATTCATCATATTTCTGGGGTCATCCTAATGGGTCTTAACACTTCAAATGGTTACTACAAAAATTCTTGTCTGTTCACAAACCTATCATATCTGCTGGGCATTGTTTATACTTTCACCATGTTGTTAAGGCCTGGAACTCTTTACCGGTATTTATCAGGTCAATATTATCCGTTCGTTCCTTCAAAACCATTCTGAAAGGCTTCCTAGCTAAAAACTGGATCTGTTCTTGCTCAACACCAGGATAAACTATGTCCCTAAATGTGAACAAATGCCTTTTCATACCTTACTTTCCATTCTTCACTCACTTCCTTACTTCAATCAGTTTCTCTCCCTTCACTTTTTCCTCTAAATATACCATAAGCCTGTTTTTCTCTCACTCAATACTGCAATTCCTGCATCTATTATATTGACGTACCTTTAATTTCTCTCTAAACTGGCTACAATGTCTCTAAATATTAAATCATTTTCCTATAACTTATCTATTCTTAGCGAAGTTTTCATATTATGTCGAATTTGGCATAATTATTTAAACTGTAGATTTTTTTGTATTATTTTTGAAGACTGTAAAATGATTGTTCTGAAAATGTTCTGTAATACTTTGGGGCACTTCTCTCCAGGCCTCCGCAGAAAATGGGCTCCTATCCAATCAGACTTTCCCAGTAATCAAATGTCAGCAATTAAAATAAATAAATAAAATAGAATATCTCAAGATTAACACTTCCACAAAAAGACTTATTTGTGTGCTGTTCAAACATACTTGGACAGTTCATGGGTAATAGCGATGTAAAAGGCTTGAACAACAACTTTAATTGAGTCTATTAACTCGAACATCCAGAATAGTGACTATGACTCTGTTGACACAAACTGTCTACAAATTCAGCAAACTACCAAACCATCGAACCTGACGACATTGAATGTGTTTATTGGCCAGCAGCGTGATTGTGGGGATGAGAAAATGTATCCTTTTCCCCAGTGCAGTGTGATCTCGGAGTTGGTATATTTAAGTAGGGGGGTGGGGGATGCAGGGGGGCTTGCCACTCTGCAAAACGTCTGTTAATATAATTTTATTTAGTTGGGTTTGACTTACCTGAATGGTGCTTTTGATGACGTAAGTCACAGGCCATATTTAAGTCCCTGGAATGGGTAGCCCTTGTCCCATTTGATTTACGGATATGCAGCAAGTTCATTAGGTTCGAGTCTTGGATTAATCTGTAGGCCAGACATAAGTCTCCCCTAAGAAGTCTATACGATATGGGGTATAATGACAGGGGTCTGTGTAAGGCACATGCTGGAGGTCCTTCATCTTCTTTTGTTAGCAACCTCGGAGGTTTCTCTAATTGCTGCAGGTGCTTAATACAGTACATGCTGAATGGGGTGTTATACTCAATTATGGGCCAGATAAGTGCCGAGTATAGGGGGGGTTATAACTTCTACCCTTGAGGCAATGCCTTTACTAATCGAGTGTGCCATATAGAAAGCTTTTCTTACTACAGTAGGCACACAGCTGAAGTTAAGGTCACAGTGAACATGTGATCCCAGGTCCTTTACCACATTATTAGGGTACTTAGGGTATTGTTGTTGATTTGATAGTGTGAGGGGACATTGATTGTGCTGAAGGGAATGATGATGCATTTCTTTGTATTCAGTTTGAGACTGTGACTAATACACCAGTCGTTGTTCTAAGTAAAACCTTCCTTGAGTATATGGACATCATTTGGGGATTCAGTGATTGCACCTAATATGCAGTCAGCCCCAATCCCTTAGTTTTGACCTGCACTAATGAGAAGTATATACCAAAACAGTAGGGGTCCAGCACTGACTCCTGTGGTACTGCACTGGCAACAGGTCTGCTGATTGATGTGGTGTCACCCACTTTGATAGTGTGTGTTGAGTTTGTGAGCCAGTTGGAAGCCCACCTTACAATGAAGGGGTTTACATTCAGTTTGCTAAGGTTATCTGTAATGTCTGAATGTAGGATTGTGTTAAAAGCCTTTGCCAGGTCAAGGTATGCTGAGTGCAGAGATGTGTCTTTCTCAATGGCCTTGGTCACATTTTCAAAGAAATCCACCAGATTCAACAGGCAGAATCTGCCCTTCATGAAGCAAAATTGGGTAGGATCCAGGGTTTGGAGATCACCTATGTCTTTATTTATGAGGTCCCCAATGATACATTCTGTGGACTTACAGATAAGACTGGTCATTCTTATTGGTCTGTAATTCCCTGGGTCTGTTTGTAGGCTGCCTTTGTGGAGGGGGAATAACTGTTGCTGTTCACAATTCTGCAGGAACAAAGCCTGTGGTTAGGCTATAATTGAAAAGGGTACTTAGTGGTGATGCTAATTCATGTTTTAGCCTGTTTAGAAGACAGCCTGGATTGTCATCTGGTCCCAGAGAGGCTAGAAGATAGCCTGGGATGTCATTTGGTCCCATAGAGGCTGTGTTTTTTGCCTTGAACAAGGTTTTGAGGACCTGCTCTTCAGATATGTAAGGTAGGGGGTTGGGAGAAGGTTTGTTGTAAGTTAGGAGGGGGAAAGGGAGTGAAATTTTCCCCAAACCTATCCGCTAGCAGGTTTGCTATCTCTGTGGGGTCAGTGTGTGTGATACTGTTGGCCACTAGTTCTGCACATGCTTGGGTCTCACCCTTTATGTTATGTACACAGCTGTAAAAGGCTTTATGCTTGTCCTTGGCTGTACTTACTAAGTTTCTCTCAAAGGAGCCCTTGGAGGATTTGACAAGTTCTCTTATTTGTCTGTTAAGGGTTCTTTCCATTGTTGAGGCCTTGCCTTTGTATTCCTGGACAGCAACTTTTTGTCTTTACTGCAGAATTTGTTGATGCTGGATGTTCACCATGGCAGCTTGTTCTTACTTGGGGCTCTGGCTTTGATTCTTTTGGGCACAACCAAGTTTATACACTTATGTAAGTGATTGTACAGGGCTTTAGTGTAACCTTTGGCAAAGTTACCACTTCCAGCTTGGGGCAGGACTTGGAATGCATGTATACCTTCAACTAGGAGGGTATAGTTTTTCCCTTGGTGAAGTTTTTTAGTTTGATTTCATCCTTCATGAGTCCTGGTGTTAGTGCCAGCTCGAAGGGGACTGATTTGTGGTCAGTTTTAACTAATGTTGGTCCAATAGTGCATCTGTTTGGCTTGTTGGTAAGGACCAGATCCAGAATGTTTGTTCCCATTGTCAGGGTATGGACAATTATTTCCAGGGCATTTGAATCAAGTCAAGGAACTTTTGTGCTAGTAAGTTAGGCCTTCTGTAAGATTTGTGTTGAACGCCATAATCATCTTGCCTGGCTACATAAACTATACACACATTAGAGGTCCTTAAGCACGGTCTATCCATGACCATATTATTTACCGGGTCTATATCAGTTTGTTGAAAACTAACTTTAGCAAATGGCTGTTCATCAAACATACACATTAGTGAATGTTTTTCACAGGGCAGTGACTTACTTCACCAGCATTAGGAAATTTGTCCTTTTTCCCCACTGTAGGGCGATGTCAGAGTTGGTATATTTAAGTGGGGGGTGGATGTAGCCCCCCATAGTGAGGGGTGTGGGGGTGAAGCCCCCATCTTGGTGGGTTTGATATACTGTGGTGTGTGTGACGGTCAGTATGTTTGACAAATAACTCAGTGCCCCGAGAAAAATGTTCACTGATGTGAATGTCCGATGAATGGCCATTTGCTGAAGTTACTTTTGGATGAGTTATAGACCCCTATTCACTATTTATTCTGAGGGCACCATTCACCAGAATGTAGCCTGCCCACTCCAGCAGAGGAGAAATGTTCCCACAGCTACACCTGAGGCAGTGGAGAAATTCACTTGCTCTTATTTGCTCCTTTTCTGGCCATCATTTTGCATGTTTTGTTCCCCTGTTATAGCACAGATCACAGCCATTCTATTTAGCCCTGAAACCTTTGTTCATACAGAATCAATGAACATGTTTTACTTACTAGACAGATGAAAGCAATACAGTAGAATTTGTGCAGCACTTAAAAACTATGTGGTGGTTACTTTGACAACAACAAGTTGTCACAGTACAATGGATCAATGCTCACTAGGATATTATCCTTAAATATGGATTTCAAACTTGAAGACAAAATTACCAATAATGAACTTCTGCAGTTAAAAACCGTGATATCATGGATGCTGGATGATATATTTGTATTTTTCCCAAATTTGATGAATGGTGACATAATTTATATTAGCATTCCAAGATAAAGGTACAGTGAGTCCAGCAGATTTGGTTTTTGGTTGCAATACAAAGAAACCATCTTAAATAACGGTCAGGTATATGCCCTTCTCTTGATGTATCCATGTCAGAACCATGCAGTTCTGCTTGTGAAAGGAGTTCACTGCCAACAGTATTGAATGGAATTAACCTTGTTTTTGAAATATTCATCTTTTTATTGCCTGCACCTAAATAAATATTGTCATGTTATACAGCTTAGGTGATCAGATGCGTGTTTTCGTCACACCAGGTGAGGAATGTAAAATGTCTAGATTGCTTTGTATTTTGTGTCTGTGCAGTAACAGAACAGATATTAAGCCGGGGTGGTGCAGTGGTAGCATTGTCGCCTCACAGCAAGAGGTTCCCCCGTTCGATTATCGGCAGGAGCGCCTTCTGTATGGAGTCTGCATGTCCTCTCTGCAGTCGAGTGGCATTTGAAAGACATGTATGAATGGGTGTGTGTCTTCGTTGAAGGTTAGGCGTCGAGCTGGCACCTCAAATATCTACTGCCAGTCATTAGCGGACTGGAGTTCCGCTGTGGTGACCCCCAACCGGGAAAAGCTGAAAGAAGAAGAACAGTAACAGAAGAACAGCTTGCTGAAGAGAAAAATCACTATACTTCAAGTACATGGCTTGTTATAACCTGTCTGAATCCAGATCAAAAGAGTAGCAGACTCAAACCTGAGACAGAAAATGACTGTAATAGTCACACACTAGTGTATTGTTAGTAAGCAGTTTCATAGTGTTGAAGGCATAACAAACACAAAAGGATCTAAAATATACATAAGTAACAAGTGATATAACAGATGTTGGAATCAGGTGTATAAAGCTACAGGACAGAGTTTAATTTCAGTATGTACAGTAACAAACAAAATGAGCTACAAATATATCAGCTGAAAGTCTTTTTACCCATAATGGTCATTGCGCTGTCGGAACAGTTGGAGTTAAAATGATAAAAACAAACATTTACAAGGATTCTAATAAAAATGTGGTTTCCAAACATCAATGCGGGGAGGTCCAACTAGAGAAGGAAAATCCTTTGCAATCAGATAAAACAGGAAAGACAGTAGTTGAAGGGAGGGTGAAAAGGAGGGTGGAGGGCAGTCTGAGCTCTTGTAACAGTATAGTTACAGTAGCTGAATAAGGAATAGCAACACACAAGCTGTTCGTTATTTGTCCAGGAATGTTTCAGAAGGTATGGCAGTTAATGAATGTTCATGTGTTCTCACACATGTATGTGTGAGTATATGTGTATGTTTATTTAAGGGTGTGGGTAAAACATGTACTAAGCCAGTACTGATAGAATGAAAATACAAGGATGTATTATGTGAAAAACAAATATAAGCCAGTCAGACCTTTAGGAATTCTACTGTAGAATTTCAAAAGAAAAAATGAAAATTAATGTCTAGTCTATCAGCTAAAGTAAAAAAAAAAATTAACAGCCAGCATTTAGAGGGAGGTGCACTGCAGAAGTTGAGCAGAAGCAATGTTGGTTGAAAGAAGAGTAGCATTTGCAGCTGAAGAGTCGCAATACATGCAAACTAAAAAAACTAAAAAAATGCACACAAAGATATCAAGGAGCTGGTCTATGCCAATGATTTGGTGCAGTTGGAAATAAGCCACGTCATAATTTCTTCACCACTTTCATATATTAAAAATATTGTTACATCCCTCTTAAAACATATACCTCATTTATGCAGTTTCTGATCCTGCAAGCCCTTCAGAGGAGTAACATTGCCTCATGTTTGTCTTCCATTTGCCTCTTTTTACTTTTCTAATGGTTTAGCTTCCATCTCTCGCCACTTTCTTTTCATTGCATTGCTGTAGTCCTGTCCCTGATCCAATGGTGTGCTCTTACCCTTGTCTACCCTCACAAGTCCATGATCTGTGCATTTTGCCTTTCCTCATTGCCCTTGTACATTACTCCATACCATCAGAGTCATTCATAACACAATTCACACTGACTGGATTCAACAACAACCCCGCCCCTATGTCAGAAATGATGGCTCATGGGAAGAGCAGCAATGCATTCCTCTAACTTGGATGCCATTGCCTTTCATCACTTTCTTCTTGCAGGACACATTATGATTCAGTTATTACACCAAGGGTTTTACTTTTCCATCTGCTGTGATGCTTCTCCTTACAGAATGTATATTTAGCACAAAGAATCCTCATACCAGACCAAGTCTGCACATTTTCAAACACAGCTTCAGCTGTGAGCAGTCCATGTAATCCAAAGCCATACCGAGCAACTCTGTACGAAGACTCCTCTTACCTTTATGTATTAGACAGCAAACAGAGTAATTACATATTTTAGTCTCAGCAATACAATCAGTCAGTGTTTGTCTATGTAGGATGCTCTTGATCTCTATATATGTCTATCTGTATATGTATGCACGCACACACACACACACACACACACACACACACGCACTTATTTTCCCACTTCAACCAGGTACATCACACTGACTCTATGGCCCCCACCACAGTCATGATGATTCAAGAAAAATGTGCCCAAAGGAAAGCAATTGACAAAACCATCACTGAAAGTTATTTTCATCAAATAAATAAATAATAAAAACACTATTTTTGCAAGAGGGCAAAACCTCAAATCCCATAAATTATATATACCAATCTCCACAGTTATACAACAGTAGAAAAAAGTGTAAAAGTAAATTTCCAGTGAAATTAGCCTTACAGAAAATTTTCTGTGCAGTATTCGCCATTATACAGATTACCAAAAACATATCAGGTTCCCATCCTCTAATGCTGCACTGCAAGTGTTAGCACTGAAGTATGGCCTCCAGTGCCCGGCCTGAGAAAAAAACTTACAGCCCTCTGCTCTTTCAGTATCAAACTCATGTGTCCAAATCTGCTGAATCAGTGATGCTGCCATATGTATCATAACTGCAGACATTCAGAATGTTGACATGGTTACAAGAGCAGGTAATTATGCCAATATTTACAATATATTTTCACGGATCAGTGGAAACTGTAAGCCCTGAACATTTGAGAAATAGTGGATGAATTATTGCTGTAGACTGAAGCTCAGCTGGTACAAATCTGTCCTTACTGCTTCCGTTCCTAAAGTATGATGCACACATTATGAAAATCATGCATGTATATATAATATATATATATATATATATATATATATATATATATATATATATATGTATATAATATCAGGGAGATGAGTCCTCTGATTTTGGTACTTGCATATTAACACAACCAGGACTGAATAGATTAATAATCCCCAGAGGTGTGCCCCAACAGCTGCCTATGTTTAGTTACAATAACTTCACCCACAACAAAGTAAAAGTAAGCATTAATTTCATTTCAACTTTAAAACCTAAATACTTGCACACACCATGATTAACATCCACAATCAGGTAAATAAAGAACTTTACCTCAAAATTCATTGACATCGTCCATCAAAGCAATATCCTAAAAACGTCAACACTATTACCCATTTCATTTTTCTATATTTTATTCACAATTAAAAAGCAGATCTACGGCAGATGGTCAAGTTAGAGAACACATCCAGACCATCACTGTTATGTTCAGTTGATTGTTATCTCCTGGACTTCTGTTAACCCATTCCAACTCAAACATACTTTTGACATAGTAAGGAAGGAGTAGGTCTTATGTTTAACTCTGTAGTCAGTCGGTAAAGAAATGCATCTGTTTAATAGTGTGAGATTTACCACGCTATAATATTTTGATGTAATAATCCAGAGATTTCTGAATTTTTCAGTTTAAAGCACTTTTTAATGGGTGAAAATACACAGTCTGCATTAAACACATGTTGAGGATGGTTGAACTTGGAATATCTGAACAGTCTTTATGTTATATCCTACGTTTAATCTTCATAGACATGTTATTTCACTTATAAATACACAAATTTGTAATAATTTCTTCGGTTCTGTGACATTATTTGCCGAATTACTAATCAGTTCAGTCTTGGTTGCGTTAATTCGCAAGTACAAAAAAAACTTACAAAAGTGTATTCAGTTCACCTATTAAAAAGGATATACAATACAAGAGCAGCAGTGGTAGAGGTGAAGGACAACTGTGTAAAACATTTCTATACAATATCTACATCGCAACCACAATATTGAACACGGAGTAAAATGCTAGGAAAACTTTACAAGAATTCCCAGCGGTTATTATACTGGAAGAGCAGCAGCTACATTAATGAAATGTAACAAATTAAAGGACTCTCCCTTCAACAACAAATTTAGTTAGAACCTAAACAACAAGTCAAATCAAATATGCAAGTCCAGTGACATGGAATACAACACAACACTGTACACTCACCCCCCAAAATGTGCATCTCCCCATCACTGCTCATACCCTCAGATATTTCTCAACACAACACATTCCACATTCACAAACTGAACTAATAGACATACTTCCTAGACCAACAGTTCCCCCCCCTCCTAGCAGGTATGCATCCACCCCCATTACATAAACACGTGCATTACTTCAAGGGGAACAGGATCCCATTGCTTATTAATCCAGCAAAAACTATGGATGTTTCAAAGGATATGAGTAATTTAAATTTCAACCAAATATCCCCACTTGAAAAGTTAATGTCTGCTTTGGTTATCCTGGTCTCTGAACTGATATAAGCTCTGCATATGTTCACCACCAAGAAGCCCGATAATAATGTGCAGTCTTTAGATATGGACAGACCTAAAGATATAAATAGTTGCAGGAGCATTAGTAATGACTACCTTTTTTTTAAAGTTTTTAGTACAACATTTGGAACAACTGCAATGAGACATACGAATACTAAATACTAAATATGGCTGAACGTCTATGTAAAGTACAAATGTTAAAGTAATCCTGCATATGCACTCATTAAAAAATTAGAGCATTTGATAAAGTTACACATTTTTTTATATCACATGCTTGCAACCAACCAAAAGTGTGAAAAAATATTATACCCAAGGATGTCTTCACTTTATAGTCACATACACATTAATCTGACAATTCTTAAAAGTTATGTAAATGTTATCTGAACTACAAATGCATTCCTTCCAAAAACATTTATCTTAGAAAATCCTGTTGAAATTTAAAAATATTGGCAAATAGGGGATACCAAAGTGAACGTATACAATGCCTGACTCTTGCTATAAGGATATTCTAGTTATACAAGTCAAAATTTCAAACATTCAGATATAGATTATCATTCATTTAAATTTACTAGGATTCAGATCTACAAGAAATTGCTGTCCACGCTACATGAAGTGAGACTGACATACACGTATGATGTTTTCTACATCAAATAGCCTCAACATATTTTCAAGTGTATGCATGTTGTTGACAATGAAAAGAACTAAACAACAAACATACACACAAGTAGTAATACTTCCTATATGAAATGCAAGTTGTTTAACTAAAGGTATGCTTGTTGCAGTCTTAAACATATTTGTAAGGATAATGATTTTGGTGACAACCGCAAGAGATAAAACACACATATATAAGCACTAATGTACCCCATCATTTTTCTTAAGCTTTTAGTTGATGGCGTGACAGTTGTGTTTATTTATTTATTTGGGTCCCTAATATGGATGTGTATTTGAATAATTTTACATATGTGTACTATGTATTCAGATTTACTACTTGGGTAACAATGTGTAATGTTGATTTCCGATGTCGTTGCCAGAGTGGGAATAATCTGACTCCTAGGTTAGTGTCGCTGACTTCCTGTTTTCTGTTGCTGTAGAGAATGGTTGGTCAATACTGAGTTCCCATACGGCTTCATTTCCATTAGGAAGCTGTTTTTTACCTTTCTTTTTTGGATGCCTTTTACTGGTTCTGATCAGGAAAAGTTCTTACCCTTTAATTTTTAGTGCTGTTATTACTATAAAATTCTGATTTTTGTCTTGCTTTTATTTATTTTTCTATATTAAATTTATTCAGATTTAGTAATGTGCTCAAGTTAGAAATATAAATTTCTCAGGTGTTTTTTTTAATGGATTTACTATGTGTAGGCACTGGGAGAGGTTTGTTTTCTGCATTTGATAGTTTCTTCTGCTGCATAATTAAATACGATGGTGGTAGTTTGTTGGATGAAGTCAGCGAAGGAGAGGGATCTGGAATGGAATGCGAGGTCTGGGTGTTAATTGGCAATGGCATAACTAGATGAGAATACATTTTGCACAACCATTTTATTATAAGCTAATGTACAATGAGGTCTGAAAGAATGCAAAATATGTGCACGAGTCAGATGGGTAAACCAGAAATTAATAATAAATGTTCTCTTTACTGTACCACCTATATATTTGGTATCCTTCCAACCTGTGTAATGCATACCTCACCCTGCAATATGCTATGTTTATATAAACTGGGCCTGAAACTATAATGATGACTCATCTTCTGAATTTTATATAGCAGTATATTCTAAATAAATATATGTTTGTGTCAAGGTAAATATATCTACTGGCAGATTTATTCCTGATGCAGGCTCTCAAACATTTACCTTCAGAATCAATGAAAACATCAAGAATAATCACAGAAAATTCTCAAAAGAGGGATAGCATTTAACTATTAATATCACTGGTTTAGAAAGCTAAGGGAAATAGGACAAGAAAGAGATGCATTTTCTGAAGTGAAGGAAATCTACAACAATAATATTTGTCATTATTGTAAGTTATAATGCATTAGTTTTTTGGGGAAAGAATTATTAAATTTGACAGGAACACAGCAAAAATGAGAGAAAAATCAAGAATTTTCTTGAAACTCAGAGACTGCTGAGAGGTCAAATGGTCTCTAAAGAATGCATATTTAATTCACATAGTCGTGTGACCTTAGAAAATATATGCTGGTAAATTTAAGCTTAAGCTGTTTTCAAGCTCTCCAAATAATCCTAAATACAGATATAGTATTTTCCCTGGCAAACTATCCCAATTATTTTATTTAATGGAGTTTGAGAACTGAAATATTTCAAGCTATGAAAGAGAAACATATTCTTGACACTATACTACAAACATTTTCATCTATGCAGAAGAAAGGCGTTTATTCATTTATTGTACATGGAGTGTGGTGAATTTGCTTAAATCAGAAGGTCAACATTGTAAAGCCCATTTCTGATGTAGGAAACTTGCGTAACAGTTAGTTTAAGCATCTTTCACCACTCTTACACTCTAGTGTCATCCTGGATCATAAAAAGGAGACACTGCAGTACAGCAATAAGAAGCTGAAGCAGAGTTCAAACCTGAAATCCTCTTCATGATGCAACAATTGGCAGGACAAAGTGTATTACAGTTTTTAAAGCTGTTCAATACAAAGATAGCACAGCTTCACAGACAGTTGTCAAACAGTCTAAGTGCATTAGAGCTTTCTTTAAAACACTTCTGGTTCCTACACTTTCTTTGTGCCCCCCCCCCCATATCTTGTAGTTTATTGAAACAGCTTTAGTACCATGTGGTACAAAGAAATGTGTAACAGCCCTTACAATATTACAGCTTTCAAAGCTGTAAAAGATGGAGTACTTCTACATACCTGTCTCTAAATGGATCAGGTAAAGTGCTACATAGTGCAAGTAATTTTAATTGGTCCTCATTGATCAAAATGAAGTAGTCATGTGATTTCAAATTGGATGTCAAGATGTCTTTACTTTACATCAACAAGGTCATCTCATGAGTGGAGTGTAGTCAGGAATAGTTAAACGTGTTTAAGATTACAGACCAAATCATAATCCTCTGTGTAAAGACTACATAAAAATGCAGTAGTAATGACATATTTATGCGAGAAATTTCAGCTATAGTATGCAAAGGGACAATACCCCAGAGCAGCAGATAATTACTGTCAGTCCTCAAATGTTATTCAGAGGGTGGCTTTATTTAAACCATTCACCAATAAGAGAAAGACAATGCAGTACTAGGTTGTATTAAGATTAAATAAATAAATAAATATCTACCCAAACAAAACAAATAAACCTCCATATTCTGCACAAAATCCTGAGTGGTAGTAATATGTACTCTAAATATGGTACCAGCCATCTATATTATAACTAATAAAATACTGACTGCAGCTATGGAGTCCTGTAACTTGAGTTGAATAGTAAAATCTGAGGGCATCTTTAGTAACAGAATGACTGCAAATCAAACTCGTTTTCAAAACTGAAAGTCATTCTTGTATTAGAGTGAATGTAAAGAACTAGCTCTTGTCAGCACAATGTAGCCAATGGAAAAGTAGACATGATGATGCAATGTAGAAAAATATGCTTTCTGAACAGGAAGTGAAGAGAATGGAATTTCTCATATCTTTGTTATTCCTGTAATGTTTCACACTGTTCTGAAACCCCACTCGATAGAGGAAGATAGAAGCCTTAGGTCCAATAACCAAGGCAGGCAAAGAGATGCTAGGAAAATGAAGAAGGCTGATCCGAGCACAATTAATGGTGCATTCCCTGAGGAGTCATGCAATGATCAGACAAGTCACAAATGCACAACCCAGTTTCAAAGCAATAAATTCAATCTTCCAAGAACTTTGCAATATAACTTGTTTACTTCTATTGACACTTATTCTGAAGATGGTGTGATAAGAAGAGACTTCTGTCATTACAAGTTTGACATGCAAAATAGTATCACAGTTTCCCACTGATGTGAATGGAAAAGGGAGCAAAAGAAAAGATCCACATACACACGCATTACCTCTCTCTGTAGCAGGCCAAAGCACAACAAAAGGTTACAAGGGACAAAGTAAATGGAATCGGTTTTAACTACATTAATGTAGTGACAGGTGTGCAAATGTCCATATATATTCCACATGCATTAGGCAATTAGCTTATAACAGTTCTATTTTTGAAGAAGTACTTAGTGACACCTGATTATATATCAGTTACTGTATTGGAAGTAGAACTGTACGACAAAGGTACCTAGCCTCACCATTACTCATTATGTTACTGCCCCGGGGTATAATTTGCTTCCCTCTATGCTGGCAGCCTCTACTCTTTTGTGCATGACACAGGCTGATGAAAGTTACTTGACATCTTATGCTCATATTTGCTTACTCAGATGCTGTGGAACCTACATTATACATATTTCATGAAACCTTGATCACAGCTAATAAAAGATGCTTGGTTCTACAGAGTTTGGCATTTTAGATAAATTGAAGCAATTAATACAGAATTACAAATGAGCAAACTGGAAAACGGATGGCAGTTTTTCTCATCTTCCAAATTATTTCTAGGTAAAACTGAGCCCATTTCTAAGGAAACAATTTCTTTTTTTATACATTTGGTTTGAATACTTTCTTTAAAAAATGTTTTGAAAACAAGATAACCTCAAACTGAACAGTAATTCTGCCATAGCTGCACTTTAGTCCATGGACTCGGCACATAATCAGTCAATAATCAAGTCTTCCAGTATGTTATCTGATATATAGCTAGTTAGAAATACAACACAATATTAACCAGATGATAATGACAACTACATGTTATAGGTATACATTGTAAACACACATCACTAATGCTCATGCAGAGGTGTTTTCTTGCATAATTCTGCAACTGGCATGGATTAAGGTAGCCCCAAAATCTTATAAAGATGAAGTAAGTAGCACAGTTCAACGTAGTTTTAAACGATTCTATGCAACCTCAGTTGGCCTGCATACACTGGCACATTACTTGTGCTCATATTTTTCAACGTATAATGAATATTAAATGACATTTTTATAGGCCATGCACTGCACAGCCCAGTAAAGTCCAAGATTTTTTTCTTTTCTTATTCATTTTCATTGCTATTTACAGTGGTTTTGCTCACACTTGAAAGTATCAGATTTGATGTATATTCATTTTATATATGAAAAACATCCATATGTTTCGCTATGTAATCACATTTGTAATCTCAAGCTATTTCACCAAAAGAATGGCATTTTGTATTCAAATGAACATTGCATTCTTTGTAAGGGAATGTTGAATCAGGAAACAGCTATATAAACTCATTGCAGAACAGCCATGAGGTCTTATTTTGCTTATCTGATCTGTGGTGAACACAATCTTGCCAGTTTCGCACTTCCTCAGTAATTCTGTCATTTCACTTATTTTACTAGCACCTGCACTTACACGGTATACTATTCTCAGAATTACCATGGAAACCTTTTGATAAAATAAATGCAAGACAATGGCTACTTGCAAGAATAAAAGAAGCACTGAAGTTTTTGAGGAACCAAAAGGGAGGAGTAGTGAATAAATGAAAAAGCTAATACTATTTCCCTTCTAGACTATGGTAAAGTGGTAACCAAGAGGTGGGTGACAAGTAAGTGCTGTGTGCATTACTAGTGGGGATTTCTATGTTTAGGCAATTCTTAATTAGATAAAAATAATAACAAGACCATTAGAAATCTGCATGAAGAATTACTGAACGTGTCCTATATGCCTTTGTTATACACACACATCCTTAACAGAAACTGCAATACCTTGGCTCTTATATTATTTGGATTCAAGATTAGGACTAGTGTCTCTACAGCACTAGGCATTCATTCTAGCACATATTATTTATATTTCACATTATTACACCGTAAAGTCACAGCTACTACTATGGTTTGATATCAGCAAATTACAGTCAGTTGGTAGAGTTTACTCACTCCCATTTCTAGGTATGAACTGCAGGATAAACACTGACTTGTGACTTATCCACGGGCTACATTTACATTCATTTCATTTTGCATACTTGTACAAGATGTTTTATGCTTTCATTTAATAGTGTTTTAATATTGTTGTGCTTTGGAATGACTTATTAACTCATAACACTGTTAAAGAAACAATGAATTGACTTATTTACTTTCTTTTATATAATATGAAATAAAAATATATCATTATGGAAATAAAAATACTTTGTCTGTGGAACAGATATTACAATGCTAGTGAGTCCTTGCCTACTCAACACTACAACAGACAATAGCAATCAATCCACTCTTTTTTATGCCAGAAGCTGGCAACTACAAATGTGACCTTTCGTATATTATAAGCTACTGTATATATTACTCCAGGTAAATTGACATAGGTACTTAAATAGACATTGTCAGCAAGCAAATATATTAATTGTATTTAAGATGTGTACTCACAAGCATGGGTCACAGAAAAGCTGTTGGAGGATTCTAGGTGGTCTACATGGTAATTGATGTGGAAGGGCTTTTCAGACATGTTTAGGTTTGTGTTGTATAACTGCACTGCAAATCGAAATGCACTGTGTTCCTGAACTGTTTTTTTCATGAATAGTCCCCCTAAAGAATAAAGAGAAAAAAAGGGAAATGCAATCAACAAGAAAAGTATAAGCAACCAGTTATGGTTTCTGTTAGTGGTACAATGTTTCAGTGTTCTTCACTTCTTAGGAAATGCAATAGCGGTCTGTTAATTTTAACTATCTAGATTTAACTCAACATCCTAAAAGACCAAACATGAAAGCAGTTTCACAAGCCATTTCTGCCACCGTTATGACTAAATGTTCATGATTCTCTCCTGCACTAGCGAAATAAATGTAATGCTCCCAAGTGTAGTCTTCTCATGAAAGTTGATTTCCCATACTGGAGCAGGTACATTGCCATCTATCGCTGGGTAACTGATTTTTAAAGGACGGCGATACTCATGTCTCAGGCAGGATACTACAACAATTCCACCTACCTCCCCCCGCACACACAACCTTAAAAAGTATAAAAGGATTAAAACAACCGGTTCACTAAAAAAATAAGTTTGTTGAAGGGCAAGACGAACTAAAACTATCAAAGAGAACGGGATATGTAAAAAAAAGCTGCAATCTTATTCTCCAAGGACTTTTCTCCCGCAAGGGTACATGACATTATTCAAGAGATCAAGCCCAAATACACGCAAGGAATGTCCTCAGTTCCTAGACAAGTGTGCAAGGTATTCAGTGTTTTATATTTTAATCCTACCACTTAAGACCAAGCTATAAAGGGAATCGTATACATTAAAGGTTCACTGCATCTTTGAAACTGCAGCACTCTACTTACCTATACTTATTGCGCTAGGAAATCCTCCCAAAGCTTCTCCAGCAAGGCTTATTACAAATAGGAACACAGTCTGTAAAACGGTTTGCCCCATTTCCTTCTCCCGCTGAATTCAGTTCCTTAAACGAAATTGGCTAAGCCAAAGCATGTAAACGACTAGGAAAAATGCAAAAGTAAATCCCTTGTTTTGGCTTAAAACATCATTGGTAAGGTTCATTAAGCAGACGCTTGCTAGACGATTAATAAAGATTCAGTCAGTGGGGGCAACAAAAGCTGGGACTTTGCCCTAAAGATGGTGATGGAAAGAAGAAAAAGATCCGATTGTTAATAAGGCTTTTCCAATTGGGCCAGCAGGGGGAAATTGATCAAACTTGATCTGACGTTGAATTAAAGCAGCATCCCTTAAGCATCACTAGAGCCGCAGCTCCGGACTGCAAAGCACTAGTGCTGCGTTTGTCAACACTGAGCTGCAATCAATAGGAGCGCGCCGGCCTGCCTCACGTGGACCACTACTTAAAGGTGCACCGGGCCATTTAAGCCCTCCTCGCTGACTCCCGCTACAGGCGGCTGCTGTGCTGCTAGGGCTGCTTGGAAAGGGAATAACACAGGTGCTGTCCTTTTAAATTTGTAAGGGGAGCCGAGCTTTCTGCTCCTCGCTAGCGGGAGTTATTGGAGTGAAATATATTTTCTACTCCAATGGAAAGCTAACCTGCAGGCATTACAAAGCATAGCAGAATCCTAACTCTGATCTTTACAAGTGGAAGCAGAGGGTCAGAATGAAGAGCACTTCTGCTTATTTTTGCAGAAATACAACCAGAGAAGAGCACTCCCCGGATAGTTTTAATTGTGTTATTTAATGCAATATGTATCTTTAAACAGTTGCAACTTCATGAAGAAAATCAGTAAGATCTAAGAGGAGGACGACCAAATCTAAGGACAAACATCAGAGCGCTATTCCTACGTCCTAACAGCTTAGAGCTATTGGTATGACTGAGTGAGCAGTTATCTCGAAATGGGACGTGCTTATTCTTTAGCCTTATGTTGTACCCTTTGCAGCAGGCTGGTACATAACAGTATATCGGTATGAAACGGTTACAGTTAGTGGAGGGGTAAAATAAAGTTATAGAAGGGGGTAGAGGGAACTCCTAAAATCACAAAGAAAAAATGTACAATACGTGGGGGGAAATAGGCAAATAAAGACAATTGGAACAGTGTAGTATGAGTGGAGCTTTCTGTTGTATCAAACAATATGGGGGCGGTCATCTGTTTTCAAGGTACTGGGGTTGTTTCGGTCAGCCTAGTGACTTCTGATATTTCTTTATCTCACTTTAAAAATATGTTGGTTTACATGCAGTTGTCTCCTATTGCAAGTAACTGAACCGGCTAAGGCAATGATTCCGTGAATTATGTTTCTAAGAGGAGTTCTGTCATATTCGGACTTATTCCCTTAACCATCGGAATTTTCGCTTATACTTCTGTAGTCCTTGCCTGTAATAAGCCACCTCTGCAATAAAGGTGCGGTAATTTACGAGCAGGGACTGCATCCCCACACGGAATATGCTGATTGGCCATAACAGAAACAAAGGGCTAGGGTACTTAAAGCACTGGTTTAATAATGCCTAAGTAAGAAGTACCATCAGACTAGGGATCGGCCTTCTTTCCACGGTATATCCTTCTGTGTATCATCAGCACATTACGAAATTATGGGGACCGACCCAATAAAGAGAGAAAAGTGACTTGGTCTCGGGTATTTTTGGGTTACATTAAATACACTTAATGTGACCCATACATTTCTACGGCCATTAGAACACCTTTTCCATCTTGGAAAAAAATTAATCCCATTTTACTGGTATGGGATACATACAGTAGTAGGCATTTGTAGCTTTTTATATCAAACAATGCTAGCTGCGTCCTCTTACTAAGGCGCTACATCTGCACGTTTGGGGGTGGTGACGGGACACGAACAGTACCTTAGGACTCTGTGTGAGTAGAAGAAACTGGACAACTTACTGAGTATGCGCAATTCAACAAACAACTCGGGTTACCTTACAGTATAGAACACCTAAGTACAGCTAAAAAGCTTTCAGTCATAGTGTCAGTCCTGTGTCCTCATACTGCTTCAGCATAACTAATATAAAGTCATACCAACAGTGAACTGACAACCATATCTTAAGCAGCTACCTGTGGTGAACTCAATGCTTAATGGACTGTCTTATTTCATAGCATGACGACTGCACGTTATTTTATACTTGAGTGTTCTGGGCATTTTAAATATAAGGTTACACACATTAGCAGCCCATGAAATCATCACAACAAGCAAGAAAGTGTGTTGTGTGTAGTTGGCAGAAAATCAAGCTTTGTGCAAATATAGGTGTTTAAATGTAATAGTACTCCTGTATATATGTGTGTGTGTGTGTGTTGGGGGGGGGGGGGTATTTGTATCCCTCTGTCTAAAGCTATTTACATCTCTGTATATATTGATATCATATATATATATATATATATATATATATATATATATATAATGTGTGTGTGCATGTGTATCAAAATCTGTAATACTCAAAACATCAAAACTCAAAATATGAGAAAAATATTCTATGCAGGTTAACAAGCCCTCCCTTCCCCTTCAAGTTATATATACCATCTCTGGAATCCCACAACAGTGAAAAAGGGCATGTTACAAGTTTTCAACATTCTAAGTTTTAGACATTTTGTACCGGAAACAGGCATTGCAGCTATTAGATATTTTGACTTTAGATTAAATGAACGGCATCCATATATATCTATATAAATATATATATATATATATATATACACACATATGCACACACACATACAGCAGACTTAAAAGATGCATTCAACAAAGTATTACATGGACTTGGCCAGCGACATAACAGATGTCCAATATCTGCGTACAATAGTACAGATTATTTAGAAAATTATAAAGGACAGTGACACTCAGTTCTGCCTAATGCTTTATTTCTTTCCTGCTTCTATACTCCTGATCCTGAAAGACCTTGATGGCCATCAGAATTTATCTAAGACATGGCTGCTTTGTATAAAAGTCAGTCTGTGTGTGGTGTGTGTTGCACTGGGCTGCTTCCATCACACATTACTTAAACAAGGCTGGTCAGTATAACAAATTCTAAGAGCAGAACATACCAATTTACTTACAGGACAGATATAAAAGTGAGAAGGTGATTTCCAGCTGACAGAAGCAATGATACTTAACCACATCATTCATGACTTTTAATGTAAGTTGATCATTGATCACCGTAAAGGTAACCTGTAATAAATAACGGGCCTCTAGATGCTTCACAAAGCAATGTCACCACCAGCAATGCAAACACTGGGCAGAAACACAAAAAATATGACATGCATTAAAGGTTACACCATTTATAGGCAATAGATTTAATAATTCAAAACATTTAAAGCAGTATAAAATGCATTGAATTGTAATATATTTATTGTAAAGCAGTAACAACCTAATATTTCACCTTAGATAATTTCCTTTTTGTTAAAGTGTTTTATCTCTGCAAAGTTATAGCCTATAATGAATGATGTCTATTAATACATATATTCAAACATACTCAGTCCTCTCTGCAGTTCAACAGTGAATGCAATGACCTGTCAAGGAGCCTCAAATGGAAGGTCATTTCATTAAATCCTACCGATAGGCTGCTATCGCCTAATGGTTAAGGTGTTTGCCTTACAAACACAAGGTGGGGGGTTTGAATTTCACAAGGGATAATTGGCTAGGCTTAAAATGGCTCACAAGGGCAGTTAGCTTAGTACTAATCTTTGAACCTGTTAACAATGAGCTTATCTAGGGAAAAAAGGTATTTGTAAAATATTTTCAAACTGCTAATGACATCTCATGGGAGCACATGGTGCTATCAACATGGAAGCAGCATTACCACCATTTTTTAATATTACTGGAATACCATTCTTAAGGCATTTCTTTTATAGTGGGAACCCAGATCCACAAGTAAGAAAGGATATTTTACAGAAAGTATAATTTTAACTTTATTGAGGGCAAAAAATGAATGTATTTACAACTGAAAATGAATACTAACTTATTAGATGAAAGAGCTATTTTGCAGATTTAGTTAGTGACAGAAGTATTTGCTTGACTGTGTATCTAAAATAATGAAAGATTAATATTAACACATTGAAAGAGTAATATTTCTTAGTCATATTGGAAAAGAGAATCTGGGAAATATTTGGATGGGCAAGGTAAAGAATACAATGAGGATACCAACATGGCTTCGACTTTGATGAACGTTTCCTTTCAGTCTTCTCAAAAGAGAAAGAAGGGGTAAGAAAGCATGTCAATGGGATGTAAAATGGGTGGATAGCTAACATACAGTCTTATGCCCAAGGATATTGCATTAAATGAGTTTAAGGAATTTTGATTAGAAAAAGAACAAGGCCATAAAGGTTTACCTCCCAAAATCGTAAGAAACTTTGCAGCTGTGCCTCTTATCTGGCAGCAGAATTCTTCATCCATGTGTTTGGTGGCTGCAAGCTTCTAAGAAACTGGGAGGATGCCACAATGGTAGCAGTCCATGAAAAGGACACGAGAAGTGATTTTGGAACTGCAGACCTATAATGCTTACCTCAGTAGGAGGAAAGGCTATGGCACCAATAGTGAGGCAAATGCTAATTGGTTTTATAGAGACATTATAAGAGAAACTAAGGATCTCTTTCTATTCACAAATTATACTAAGAAAGTAAATGAACTGGGAGTTGGGTATGGTAAGCCTTCAAAGAGATCAATGGAGACTGGTAGCAAAAGCAGATAAATGCCAGCTAAGAAGTCATACAGGAAAGAGCATGGTACTTCATCTAAGGTCTAACTTAGCTCAAGTAAAATATCAGCTAGGTGGCGTCATCTTAAATAATACACAAGCAAACAGACCTGGGGAGCTGAAAGAGACAGACCAAGCAGTTATACAGCAGATAGAATGAGGCCGTGCAGAGTAATCAGAAGAGCACAATTTCTAAGGAAACAATATGCCTGCCAAAGCCAATGATACAATACTTACTGCACAAAATAATTTCGGTTTCCATTTAAGCATTTCAAGAGGAAACTGAATTGTATTGTTTTCATCATAAAAAAAAAGGAAATAGATTTAATAGTATTTCCTCAAATTTATGAATTATATTTAAATCAGTAAGTCACTCCATCTTGCTTTTAGTACTAGGATACCTAAGAACAAAGGAAACCTCCAAGAATGAGTGTCATGTTTCTTTTGCCACACTGACAGGAAAACATTATGCATAATTTAATCTCTACTAAATTGTCATAGTATATGGGCAAATGTTTAATAGAATTTACTAGATAGTATAACAATCATTTTAGGAGATGTTAATATTGACTGGAAAAATTTACATCTGACTTTCCTACTTCTAGCATTAACCTATATGGCTTCAAACAACTAATTACCTAGCCCACATGCTAGAGCAAATCTAAAGGTAGTGGTTCCATTTGTGACTGGTTAATGTTTTCTGATCCTAGTAAATATATCTCATCTGGAATTCAATCAGACACTTTCAGTAATTAGTCCGCAATATTTGACATTAGAAATATTACCTATTATGCCAAACAACACCTATACAAATGACCTGTAATCTCACTTAATTCGACATAGATATGTTTGTAATCAATCACCTTAAGGTACTTTAACTGGTCTGTTCTGAAAACTATTCCAACGGTCGATGGGACTGCAGAAGTTTATCACAATATTCTTCAGTACTCTAAATAGCTCTGTACCACTAAGAATGAAAACAGTAAAGACCAGCTATGTCCTCTGCTTTTCCAATTATAGCAGAAGCTTCACAAACAACAAATATAAATCTTGGAAAAATGGCTCAAAATTTAAAGTTCTTTAGAGAAATCTGCAACCTCTCAGAAAGTTACTTCTGATTCCAACAGGAAACAATATTATAATGACATAAAAGAATAAAAAAAACATTATCCCGCTCCACAACTGTGGTAAATCTTTCAACATATATAACTTTAGACAGATTGTAGGTTTATCTCCCCTCTCAAAATCTATTGGAAAATGCGTCAGTAAACACCCATAATATCATCTCTTGCAGTAGCAACTCCTACCCTCCCACACAGCATGGCTTTTGACCAGCTCATAAAACAAAAACTGCCCTTATAAAATTTATAGATACAATCATTAAAGCCAGAGACAGAGGAACATTAGTATTTTCCTTCTCTTATTCTTAGACTTGTAGAAAGCTTTCAACACAGTCCCTCACTGAAGAAAAAAAAAAAAACAATTTCAAATATCCTCCTTAGGCCTACCAAATTCTATTCTTTGGTGGTTTAGTGGTTATCTGTTTGATATTCAGTTTTAATATATTTACTAACAATCTCTATACATCTTTCCAACAAGTTTAGCTTAGACAATGCACAAATCATTCCATTCTTATCTGCTCACCTTACATACTTAAACACAACAAAACTACTTCTGTTCTTCCCAATATCACATATCCAAGAAAAAAATTAAAAAAAAATTTCAATGAACATTATACAAAATGAAGTTATCTCTTATACAAAATTGTTTGGTGTAGTAAATGAAGAAAACCTTATGTATGATCTTCATGTAGGAGACCATTTATATACACACACACATATATATATATATATATATATATATATATATATATGTATGATTATGTTTTCAGAAACTCAAAAGTCATAATGGCGATATGATTGAAATGGAGATTGTGGTACAGTGAGGACTGGATAATTTATGGTCTTCCTCAATGTAGTGTAATCTCGGAGTTGGTATATATAATTTGCAGAGGGTATGCAGTGGGGCTTGCCCACTGCAGAAACATAAAAAAAGATACATTTTTGTGTTTTTTTTAATGTTTGAGTTTTCAAATATTCAATTATATCATCTCACAGATATGAATTTCGAGTTTCAGAAAACTCGATTAACTGACATAGATCTATAAATAAATATATATTTATATATATAGGATCACTACGGAATACCAAAATTCTGAATCCCAAGGACCAGAATCTCGAGATTGCGGAATCTCGAACATAGTGAATGGGGATTGCCGTACAGTATGGAATGGGAACTTTGCCATTCACTCCACTGTAGTGCAATCTCAGAGTTGGTATATTTAAGTTGCATGGGGGTGCAGGGTGAGGCTTGTTCCCCTGCATACATGTTAGAATAGTTTGTTGCATGTTTTACCTTTTTTTTTTTTTTTTTTTTTTTTTAAGTTTTGAAATTCCGCAATCTCGAGATTCTGGCCCTGGGGATTCAGAGTCCTGGGATTGTGGAATTTCGGTATTCCGTAGTGATTCCAGATATATATATATATATATATATATATATAAAATAACTCATCGATATCTAGGAATTTTCTGTATGGCTATAAATTCCTTACTATTTCCATAAAAGTAAGACTAGCTATCACAAATCTATTGCATCTATTACTCTCACTTCTATACAGTTCTCATGTCCTAACTAATCTCCAGAGCTTTCTGTTGTGTAAGATAGAATAATTTACAGTAAGACATGACCTAAAGCTGATGACGCTCATCAAATCCACTACTGCTCTGCACTTAACTCGCTAATTTGGATAGAGCTACCCCATTACTAACATATACAGATCTGGTTCCACCTGCCCATCTTTCAGAACTTTCCCTTACTACCATCTCCCAAATTGTCCTCCTTAACCTAAGCATGAAACACTCATTGCCATTTACAACCTCCTTCGCCAAATAAAAAAAAAAAAGTCATAACAGTCTGTACTCTAATTGTGTGGCCAGATCCTGGAACACAATTGCTGCATCAATTAGGTCTATATCTAACCACCATGTTTTTAAGCCTTCTTTACTAAAATAATTCCCTAAAACTACTTGCTCATGTTTCAAACCAAATTAATACTCCACATTTACCTATGCTGTAATACCTCCATAATCCTAGTTTCTCTGTTATCTCACTTGATATTTACAAAACACAGAAATATCTTTTACCTCTGTTTTTCTCTCTCTTTTGCTCACGCCATAACCTTTCATATACTCCAATAGTATTCACTTCTTCTTTGAGGTCTCATACTCTAATGAATATGCTTTTGCTGTAAACAAGAAACTCTGCCTTTCATTTCTAATCCTTCCTCTGTCTCCTTTGTATGCGTCATTCACTATTTAGGTCCATGCAATATTTCGCTCTTCATGCAGCATAGTAATTTGTATACAGCACTACAAATTAACAGTCTTACTTTGTAAATAATTTATCTCTATAAGGTTATTTGTAAAATATACATGAATGTCATTGTAATCTGTATTTGAATATTTGTGGAGCTTTTTTCCCTGGGCCTCCAAAGAAAATGGGTACCATTGTTCGTTTAGATTATCTCAATACACAAATGTCAATAAAAAAACAGATAACTAAATAAATAATTGCAGGAGAACAACTGGCAATGAAACAACTGGAATATGTGGCTCACCAGTTATAAAAAAAGTATGCATTCAGATATAAAATTTCATGAAAAGTACATATTTCAGTACTTATTAACTTATGTACTAGTATGCACTTCAGATGTACATAAATGACTATAAGAACATTTTCTAAGAAATATTGAATGCCTAAGCCATTCCTTTACACAGGGGAACTTAGTTCCAGAAGATAAAAATATATTTTGTATAAATTATCAACTGGGCTCACTTTATTATGATAGAAAATGAATTTGTTTACACTTCAGAATGAATACCGCTCTATTAGAATTTGAACAGCTTAGCTATTCTGTTGTTTCACTGGGGAAAAAAAGTATACATTGACATTGTAAAGAACTTGTAAATATGTCTTAAAGCAAAAACACTGCCCCCAAGAAAAACACTTATGTGAATAGAATCAGGCATCATAGTTAAAACATACCTAAGGAGAAAGACAAGAAATTGCAAAATTACTAAAGTACCTGGAGTCTATACAGTGTAAATAAATATTTTCAAGTTATCTATCTAATACCTTCATTATCACATAAACAGAACCATTATATCTTAACTATATGTTGGCATAAGTGCAACCAAACTGAAGACTGATTTCACTTTTGTTGTGATGTGTATAAATTGTGGGTTTACAGAAACAAATTAGCCATGGACTATAAGTTAATTCCAATGACCTCAAAAATCTACCTTCTAGGTCAAATCAAGACACTAAATGTTAAAAGGTACAGGAGGAGTGGTAATGCTAGACAGGTAACTTTTACCCCGCATTTAGGAAAATACATGGGAGCATGTGTCAAAGTAAGGTGTGTGTACTGCCTTTCCACTGATCCAAGGACTCCGTGACTTTTTTCAAAAAACAATTTAAGGTCTGTACTGCCTTTCCACTGATCCAGGGTGTCAGTGACTTTTTTAAAGAAACAAGGTAAGGTGTGTGTACCATCTTTCCCCTCATCAAAGGTGTCAGTGACTTTTTAAAGAAACCTGCTAGGATAAGCAGATAGGATATACCCTTGACAATTCCTGATTAGGGTCAAGAGACTTTAGGCTGCCAATGCATATGTTTTTGAAGCCCATAATGATGTATTTCATTGTCTTACAGATGCATCTTGTGAGGCTTATGGGTCTGTAATTACCAGAATCGGTGATTTGGGCCTCCATCCTGTATAGAGGTGACCACAGTGAACCTCCAAGGTTCATTCACAAAGCTCTATGAGAGACTTAGGTTGAACAGACTGTGCAGTAGGCTGGTAGGATATTGCAGCATATATACTTGCATTACCACTGTGGCTCCATTGATCTAGTATATTTCACCCCAGGGACAGTCTTTAGATCTTGTCCAAGTGTGATTATCGAGGGGAGGCCAACAACCAGGGGTCAAGCTTTTGTAGGCAAGGTAAAGCCAGTAAACGTTTAAAATAAATTTGTCTGCTAATAGCTGAACTATTCCTTCAGGGATAGAGTAGGTGGAGACAGTACATATCGATTCAGAGCAGTGCTGGGGTTGTTTCTAAGGTTCCTGATAAGGTTGAAGAAGGACTTGTAATTGTCTTTGACAGAGGTGGCAATTCTGAAATCATATTTGGCCTTGAAAGATTTTAATTTGTTGATAAGCACTTTGTTTTATTTACTGAGATTCTCTAGAGGTGTACAGTTTTCAGTTTGTTACTATGGGAGAGGATTTTATTCAGTTGTTATAACTCTTGTTTATGGCAGGCTTTGTTTGTTTATTTTTGTTTACCAGGGTAGTACACCAATCAAATCTAACCAGATGATGTTTTTTCACAATTTGAAAAGAAATAGAAGCAGCACATTTAGAAACTGTAATGAGAGCCAGCTTGTACATTAAGATAATTATATTAAAGTTAGAAGTTAATATAATACAGCAGTTAAGACGTTCAACACAGAGGTGTTTTAAGTGAACAGCATTTACACTATGCTCAATATAATCTAAGGGTTAACAAAAAGGAAGAATAGTCCACTTAAAGTTATTTTTTTTTCTGCTGGGAACTGCATTTATTAATATCAGGATTTATATCTAAAAGCAGGTATTAAGGTATGAACAGACCCCCAACACCAATGCAGCAGTGGGTGTTGTACAGACTTTAAGAGAAAGGGCAATCTTGAAACATCTTGGGACATCATATATTTGAAGTAGATTTGTATTAAGGTGCCCTTTCTCTTGAAGTCTGCATAGCACCCACTGCTGCATTGGTGTTGGGGGTCTGTTCACACCGTAATACCTGCTTTTAGATATAAATCCTGATATGTAATAAATGCAGTTCTCAGCAGGAAAAAAAAAACAACTTTAAGTGGACTACTCTTCCTTTTTATTAACCCTTAGATTATATTGGGCATAGTGTAAATACTGTTTATTTAAAATGTTTTCCCCTCTGTGTTGAACTTCTTAACATCTGCATTATATTAACTTCTAACTTTGATATAATTATCTTAATGTACAAGCTGGCTCTCATTACAGTTTCTAAATGTGTTGCTTCTATTTCTTTTTAAATTGTGAAAAAAAAGTAATCTGGTCAGATTTGATTGGTGCACTATCCTGGCATATAGGTTCAGTGCTAACTTTACCCCCCTCCCACCCCCTAAAGGGCCAATCTCTATACCGGAAGAATGCAAAGCTCCTGTAATCATGGCTGCACAGGTAAAAAACACACTCTCCAAAGCCAAGAACACAGCAGCCATGGGACCTGAAGTCATCCCAGGCTGTGTTCTACATGAACTACAGAATGAACTGACACCCCACCTAAGTGCCATGTTCAATCATAGCCTCATCTCAGGCTTTGTGTCCACTGAATGGTGCACAGTGATGATTATCCCACTCCACAAAGGGGGATCCACCATGGAGCCTGGGAACTACTGCACCATTAGCCTGATGAGCTTTGTCTGCAAGGCCATGGAATGTATCATCATAGAACTTATAAAGAAAGACATAGGTAATCTCCAAACTCTGGACCCCACCAAGTTCGGGTTTGTAAAAGGCAGATCATATCACCTAAACCTGACAGACTTCTTTGAAGCAGTCACCAAAGCTGTAGATGAGGGTAAGGTGGTTCACAGAGCCTATCTAGATCTCGCCAAGGCTTTCAACACCATCCCACACTCTGGAATTATAGATACACTCACTAAAGTAGGTATAAATCCCTATGTCACAAGATGGGTTGCCAACTGGCTCACTGACAGAACCCACACTGTGAAAGTAGCAGTGACAAGTGACAAGTGGAGTACCACAGGGTTCAGTCCTGGGCCCTCTCCTGTTTGGTATCTACTTCTCTGAAGTACAGGCTAACACAGAAGGTCTTTGGCTAATGAAGTTCACAGATGACTGCAAACTAGGAGCCATAATCAAAACGTCTAACAATGTAGACATCCTACAAAAGGGCCTCACTGAGACAGATGCCTGGTGTCAAAGTCATGGCCTCAAGCTCAATGCCAAAAAGTGCACTGTCATCCCTTTTGGTCAAAACTCTGTATCCATGAACTACCACATAGGTGGTAGTCTACTTAACACCAAAAGTGTGATAAGAGATCTTGGGACACAGGTGGACAGTAGTTTCTCCTTTGATAATCACATCGCCACAGTAGTCAGGAAATCCTTCTACATGGCACACCTCATCACAAAAGGTTTCTCATCCAGAAAAAAAAAGGTCACTGTTCACCTCTACTCATCACTGATTAGACCCATTATAGAGTACAACGGCCCTTTTGGTATGTACCTCACAAGACATCTACAATAACTGGAAAGGCCCCAGAAATACCTCACAAAGAGGATTACCAGCCTCAAACAGGTGCCCTATGCAGACTGTCTCAAAAAACTCTAGCTTTACTCCGTTGCATATCACCTACTCAGAGGCGATCTCTGCCTAACATACAAAGTTATGCCAAACCCAGAGCTGTTGGACGTGCTCCACTTAAAAAAATCCCAATCCCTCTGAGCTACATGCTGTAGGGACCTAAACCTTGTCACCACAATAAACAGAACATGCTGGAGGGATAGATTCCTGTCCCAGAGACTTCCCATACTCTAGAACAAACTACCTATCTATATCAAACAAAGTTCCTCATTAGTACTTTTCAAGAAAAATCTTGATGATTGGATGGGAAATAGGAAATTCATCCCGGGGATCACTTCTGTGGCTCTGCTCCACAGGGGCACAGGTAAATAATTTTCTTGGGTGGCGAAAGTCAGGGTACCTTTTTGGCAAGGCTTATATAGGCCCTAGGGCCAATAGCCTAGTACCTACCTATGAACATATGAACAACATCTCTATAGGTGGTAAGGTTTATGAGTATTTGGACTTGGCTTTAATAGTGAGAACTACAGCTTAATAGTCAGGCCTAACCTAAGAGGATGTAATTACAGGTGTGGACTACAATGGTGCTATATTTGTGATGATTAGGTCTCATATATTCAAGAGTCTCATAAAGCAGCATGCAATATGCTCTAGTGAGTTATTAATGATGTCCAGGAAACACTGTGTATATGTACTTAAAGAAATGTTGCTACTGTGCTTAAATGATGGATAAATGAAATCCTCACATACAGTAGAGTTAGGTTTGATAATGAAGAACTCCATCTTATTTAGATATGGAGAATGGGTGACACAGAGGAGGTTGTATAGCTGGCCAGCAATAGGTAATGTATTTTCTTTATAGTTAATAGGATGTGTAGGAGTGCATGGTCATTATCTAGCTGTAGAAGATTAGAGGTGAAAGAGCCACAGATGTATATGGGAACACCACCACTTGTTACAGAGGTACCCTCAGTAATCTGAATGTGTGACAAGCACTGAACCTTAGTAGGGCAGGTGAGTTATAACTGCACTGGAACCATGTTTCAGTAATGAAGCAAGTGCCTCTATTTTCTAGGGTTAGGAAGGCTTCTAATGAGGATGATTTCTTATCTAGGCTTCTAGCATTGATCATCATCACCTTTAGTTTATTCTGATTGGGTTTGGCTATGTTGATAGATGAAGCAGGCTTACATTGCCTAAAAATGCATTACTGTTGTAGAGAATATGATGACCGGGATATGAAAGCCCTGAGATGAAAGATGAAGGTCATCCTTGGTGAAGCAAGTAAGACAGTTAACCTTCTCACTCTAGGATGACACATATTGGATTCCCCTAGTAGGACAACAGTAGGTGAGCTAACTGTTAAGGTCCATCATCGTGTGTTTATACTGTGGCATCACTCTCAGTTAAGCTAAGATGCTGCTCAACAACACAGCTGTATAACCAGAGAGCTCTATTGTGTCTTTGGTTCTTATAATCCAGAGTTGGGTGTCTCAAGCCATTCATACCTACAAGATCAGTGACAAAGTTTTAGATGTAACTGGTATGAAGGGACTGGTGGGAGGCTGGCATAATGGTTCAGGTGTTTACCTTACTGACACAAGGTGCAGGGTTTGATTCTTAAATGGGGTAATTGACTAGGCTTAAAATGGCCCACAAGAGCAGTTAGCCTACTACTAAGCTTCATTGATATGTTATTTTTAAATAGCATTCACACAGCTAGGGTTTCCCCTTAGAAGCCTCTGTCCCTTTAACAACCCCAACCAGTCCATTCTCCCTGAACTATTTAATGCTATGTCCTTTTAGCAAAAGAGATAGAATAATCCGCAACATTATTTGTCTGTAGCTTAAAGCCATTTATGCCAGTAACCCACCCCCCGCAATAACAAATAACTGGTGTTGACACACTTACCTTGGCTATAGATAGAAACTGGCTCACTAGATTGTTTTTCTTTGAGTGTGTGTGAGTTTCTGCCTTGTGGTTCTACCTGCTCCATTCGCCTTCTCTCCGCTAAGGCTCACTCCGCTCTCGTACCCTACCCCCTTTCCCACTCACCCCTGACATCATCAGATATGTATACTCTACACTAATTAACTACACCCCACCCATCCAATTCTAATACTCCAACTTTTCCCCTATCCTCCCCCAATTAGCATTCTCATCTTTCTAACTGACCTAACTTCCACCTTCCTTATATCTCATTCCATCATGAACCACTTTTACTTAAACATCCCACTACTCTTTTCTTGCTCACCTCTCCTCCTATCACCCCATTCTTATTGACTGCCATGCTTCCCCCACTCTTTCCTACTCTCTTCATAATGTTACTACTCTCCCTTCTTTATAGATTTCACCATCACTATTTACTACATCCCTGTTTCACCTTTATAAAGTAAAATGCATCTCTCCTATACATTCCAAGCACAAGCTCAAATTTCTCCACCTTAGTCCATACCCATTTCAATCACAACATCCCTCACACTTTACAAGCACACTCCACTTAGCAGGTGATATTCACCCCAACCCAGGCCCCTCAACCTCCTCAAACAACCCTAGTTTCCTCACCCTCTCTCCACTCTCTCCTCCAAACACACCCCTCCCTACTATACACCACTCCACTCATAAAACCCTTGACCTTTTCTCTATTAATATACAGACCCTTATCAACAAAACAACTGATTTACACTCCTGGGTAGCCCAACACCCTCCCCATATTCTAATATTAACAGAAACCCGATTAAAATCTCACATAGCAAATAATGAGATACTTCCCCCAGGTTACAACATCTTTCAATTAGACAGACAAACTAAAAAAGGTGGTGGTGTTGCTATTCTCTATTCAGACTTTCTTAATCTCTCCCCCTTACAAACACCACTACTTCCACAAAAGGTTCGCTATTGCCTCAATTTACATCCCACCAGGCAATAATATTCCTGTCCAGGAAAACACTCTCGTGGCTGATTGAAAACATCTCCTATGAAACTATCCTTCTAGGTGATGTCAACATGAAACATCTCCTATGAAACTATCCTTCTAGGTGATGTCAACATAGACTGGTCAAAGCTTATGTCTGACCCTCCTAACATAGCTATAAATCTCCATGGGTTCAGACAACTTATCACATCCCCTACCCGTATTAACAAAGCTACTGGTACCACTGCCATCCTTGACTGGATCCTCACTAACAGCTCTTATCTTTACCATAACCCCACACCCTTCCAGACTCCCTTAGTGAGCACCTTCCCATTCCCATCCAAAGATACTCTGTCACAATACCCAAATCCCATTTTTACAGAGACTGCTGTAAACTATCTTCTTTCAATGCTGACTCATTTAACTCTACTCTTACATCCATTAATTGGTCCTTTCTTCACCACCTTCCCCTCAGTGAAGCCATAGATGCATTTAATCAAACCTTCCTCAATAGCTTAGACTCAGTTGCCCCACCAAAGAAAAATTAGGATTAAAGCTAGCCATGCACCTTGGTTATCCAGAGAGACATGCTCTCTCATGCATAGAAGAGACAGTATATGGAAAGCCTGGCAGAAAACCAAATCCTCATCCCTACTACAAAGCTACAAAGAGTTTAGAAACCTCACTAAAAACATGTGCATCAAGACAAGAAAACATTTCTATAATTCAACTCAAGCCAATCACTTCTCCAACCCTAAAAAATTCTGGTCCACCATAAATAAAATTATACACCCTGACAACTCCACTACATCAAACCCCTTCCTAAACAACTCACCTCTTGACACATCAACCCTCCTCAATAACTACTTCATAGATACCACCCAAAAACTAACTCACTCTAAACAAAACAGCTGTTCATCCCACCCTACCCCCCACTTTACAAAAAATAATATGACCTCTTTCTTCCTTAAACCTGTTCCCACCTCCTATATTAAATCTCTTCTCCATAAAATTAGGCCTTGTTCCCCATCGGCTGACAAACTACCCCCTCTCTTCCTCAAACTAGCAGCTGACTCCATTGCTTTGCCCATCTCTATACTAATTAATAGATCAGTTCAAGAAAACACAGTTCCTAACCTTTTTACCATACACTGCACAAAGGAGATAACTCCACAGACCCCTCTAACTTCTGCCCAATAGCTCAGGAAGAATAGACTGGTTGGGGTTGCTAAAGGGACAGAGGATCCTCTTTCAATAATTCTAGAAAAATGTGTCCACACTCAATTCCTTAACTACCTTATACAGGATAACCTCAACTCCCACACAACATGGTTTCCGGTCCAACCACAGTACTGCTACTGCCCTCCTTTCTTTCACACAGACTATTGCACAGGCCAAAAACAATAACCAACTTGTATCATGTCTCTTTCTCCATCTATTCAAAGCTTTCAATACAATGTCCCATTCTAAACTTCTTTCAAAACTAACTAATCTTAACCTCTCTCCTGCCACAGTGCAGTGGTTCTCCAGCTACCTCTCTAATAGACTACAATCTGTCCGATGGCTTACTTCATTGTCCCCCTTCCTACCTGTAAATACAGGGGTTCCACAGGGCTCTATCCTTGGCCCCCTTCTATTCAATATCTTTACCAACAGCCTTTATTCTGTCTGCAACCACTCCACTCTTATCCAGTATGCTTATGACTCAACACTCATCACATCCCTGGATAACTTGTCTCAGCTCCTTTCCCCTTACATAAGACACATTCAATTCCATCGAAAAATGGCTCAATGAAAACCAGCTTATCCTAAACCCTAAGAAAACTAAACTTTTACTCTTCCTTCCTAATGCACTCTCAGTTCATAAATCCACCTTCTCCATATCCTCTCTCGATAATACTATCATCACAGCAGATCCCAATATAAAACTCCTTGGCACCATTATAGATGACCAGGTTAAGTTTGACCACCATGTCCACCAGACTGTAAAGAAGACCCATCAAAAGTTATGACTATTGTATTGCAACAGAAAATTCCTCACAACTGAAACTAAGCTATCCCTAGCAAGAGCATTCCTTCTACCTGGCATTCTCCATGCTGCTTCCATTCTTAAAAACCTTCAAACCACTTTAATCACTCAACTAAAGCTAATAAAATCGCAAAATTCGCCACTAACCAACCAATCCTACAGATCTCACCATTGTCTCATTAAAACAACTCCATTGGCCTGAATACCCCAATCAACTACTTTTAACACAACTTCAAATCACTCACTCCATCCTCTGCAAACCCACATCCTGCCCCTCCCTCTCAACACTAATCTCATTCTATACCCCCTCCAGACCTCTCAGAAGCTCCGACCAACAACTGCTTGCCATTTGTAAGCCTAATAAAAACAGATAAATCTCTATAGAACGACAATGTCTCCTTAGCCTGGAATAAACTTCCTTATAACATGAGAAGCATCTCTAACAGTTACCAATTCAAAAAGCAACTAAAACTACTCTCTTAATTCATGGATCTGTCCATGTCAGGAAACTACCTAAAACCTCTACCCCTTCCCAACCTTTATGTACCTCATCTGTCTACCCACCTGCCTGTACAGTTCTTCTATTCTTCCTTTACTATTCCTTCTTAGATATATTGTCTCTACCTAGAATATTCACATCCTATTTTCCCTGTATATGCAGTGTATTTACATACAGTGTAACTTGAGGTTCATACTACTGCACTATACTGCTACTAAATCTTCAATTGTACTTTCACTTAGGCTACTTCCACCTACACAGTCCTCTGATTACTGAGACTTCATCATAATTTTTACACTGCACACATTCTAGAGATGTTTTCCCAGATGTAAATTGATGCTGTATTCACACACATATGCCTACTACCTGTTAATTGTAAACTCAAAATCAGTGTTATATACACCAATCCTACTTGTTTATTTCATATTATCACTTCTTTATGTATTTTTCCCCACTGCAACTACTATGTATTGTTTTTAGATATCATGTTTTTATTGTACTTGTTATAAATATATGTATTGGAGCTTTTCTCCTCGGGTCTCCACTGAAAATGGGCTTCTGGCTCAGCTGTACTAACCCACTTAACAAATATCAAATAAATAATCTATGAACCTATGAAAGCCCTAGGCAACTGCAATATCCTGGCTCCAAGTAGGCAACTCACTATCATCATATCTTTGCCAATTATGGAGAGTAGAGTATCTGAGTGTCTACTGTCTCACTATTTCCTTGTATTATGGCTATCCCAAAATGACTTAAGGTTTCACATGGGCCAATATGATGATACCTCTGAGTTTGTAGTAAGTGGTAGTAAAGCTGTACTATCTGAAGTTACATTACATTAATGACAAATTTGAGAGGCTTTTTCCTCAGAGGCCATTGAGGCTTCAGCAGAGAGTTCTTGAGTATTTTGGCATAAGTAGTCTTGTTTCTGGATGTGGAGCATGAAGATGAAAGGTGATTGAGGGCACTGACAACCTTATGGGTGCTGCGTATATATATTGATGACATGCTAGCCACCAGCTTAAGTAGAAATTTATGCCTCTCATTAATGGACTTAAGTGAAGGTAGAAGTAAATGGTTATCAGTGAGCCTTATGCAGTTATAGCACTGGTTCAAGGTACGTACTACTTATAGGCTGGTGACCGAGAATCAGAATGTGGTCTCTGGACCCATAACCTTAGAATAAGGCGAAACATGTCTATCTGGTGTGTGCAAGACTAATTATGGAATTTAATACTATTAAGCTGACTTAGTGCTTAGCAGAAAAGTTTAAAGAAAACAGAAAGCATAGGTTCATAGGTTACTACTAGGCTAACTGCCCTTGTGGGTCATTTTAAGCCTAGCCAATTACCCCATGTGAGAATCAAACCCTGCACCTAAACATGTGTAAATTGTACTATTGTACCTCCTTGCATCAGTAATGTCTTACTTGGCCCTACCTAGTTAAATGTTGAGGGTGGTTGCAGTACTCTAAGTAGGGAACTAGGTCCTTGGCACAGCAGTCATCATTAGCTTATCAGGGTGAAGAAGACTGATATTAGGTACAGCACTATGCCCTTAGGAAAACTGAGGCACTGGCTGAGTAGCCATGCAACAATCATTCCGGATTACAGGAACTGCATGGAAGGAGAATAAATATTGATACTATGTTATAATCACAGTACAAGTCTGGTGACTTTCATTTATAGTGTGCACTGTTCCCTGCTGCTGCTTGATACACAGATCTATGAAGGCCAGCCACTAGGATCCCAGAGTCACCAGGTTACAGCTGTTTAAAAGCAACAAATAAATAAAGCAGCCAACCAGTAACAGTCTGCAAATCTCCTTGGGAGCCTGGATTTTGCTCAGGACAAAACTGAGTTCCTTTCTGTCACAAAGCATCTCCGTGGTGCAGCAGTTATCCACTTAGAGTCAGTTTTAACTATAAAGTTATAAATGAAAAAAAATGCAGTAGCTTTAAAATCAGAACAAAGTGAACTGGTAACCAGTAGACTGCAGAAATAACAGCAGCATTAATAAAAGACAAATCTTAAAAACATATAGCCTTGTAAACTAACCAACTTAGAACAGACTTGTATTAAAAAAAATACTACAGACTTTGTATCCCATATAGTCAAAATCAAGTTCCAAAATAGTTAAGTTGACAACTACTACCAAATACATGTATACACACACACACACACTCAAAATCATACACCTCAAAATATTATCTTTAAACCTTATTAAACTGGTACATACCCCAACAGCAATTAATATCCCCAAAAATCAATTATCCACACCAGAGATTCTCTATATGCTGAACACATAGCAGAATTACGTGACTCATTTCCAAATTCCATCAGACAATATTCTTTCTATAATAATTTCAAAACATTCTTAAGGGATTGCCTAGGAAGTAAATGAAACTAACTGTTCATGTATATACAATAACCATTATATATTTCATACATACTATCCTTGCAGTCCAAAGTCCTTAACTCACACCCATCTCACAAGCTTTATAAACTACATTTAAAAACTATAACCAGTTAGACTTCAAGAAATGTATCTTACATTATACATCCTTGGTCAGATTTGGAGCCTCAGACAGTGTAAAACTTCAGCTGTGCATTCAGAGACACAGGAAGATATGCAAATATTAGGACATATGAGAAACTACCAATCTTCAAACCTCACATACAGTCTATGCATATTATCACATCTGTACTCTAGTCCATTTTAACACTAAATATAAATGTCAGCATTATTAAAAAACTTGTACTTGATATTTATGTACTTTTTCTCAGGCTTCTACTGAAAAAGGAATTTGATCATACATATTTTTCCAGTGAACCAAACAAAAACAAATAAGCAAACAAACATAAATACTGACCATAATAAATAAATAATTTTGCGTACATGAGGAACTCCTAGTGCTAGTTACAGTTTTATTACAACTGTTATCTGACTGCTGTAATAAATTATGACGGACAGAAACTGGTTGACAAGATAAAAGCAGAAGTTGTTTAACATCTTAAAAGTTTTTCATAAATAAATTATCTCATCCCATAGCTGTTATAATGGATTCACACAAATTGTATGACAAATGCAAATTACAGGCAGGAAGGTAAAGAAAATTGTTTTATGTAAGAGATAACCTATTGATGACTTAATTCTACTTGCTTATAAACTATCCTAAACTATGAACCATGTGGTATTTTTTCTAGTAGTCTAGCATGCAACAAAAACTCTGATGCTGTTAAGTCATTTTCAATGAGCATAGAGCAGTTTCACAATCCAAAACTGATACTGAGTATAATATTGCAGCCTGAAAATCACATTAATATTATGTTTCCTTGTAGCACATGAATACCTTAAAATGTAACCATTTGCATGCTGGTAAAAACAGTTAATCTGTCAGTTCTGAAGTTTATGTTACCTTTACATACTTCGTGTCACTGTATATTTTACTTATCTTTGACTACAGAAAATAATTTTAGTACAAAATGTTATAATGCAGTTCTATAATATAAAAGGCAGTTGGCTCACAATCTCAGGGATGTACTTATGTGGGATTCTTTTCTAAAGTAACTTTTAAGTCCATTGATCCTCAGAGGTCATTTCAAGTCTCCCATGGCCACAGTTTTATTTTTCTTTCTTTTAGTCTCTCTTTCTTCTGAAATGTACTCATCAGATTCATCTTTGCGGAGATCCCTTTTTCTTTCAGGATCATTGAGATTTATGGCTTGCTGCTACTGTTTCAGTATTATGGATTATTCGGGTCTATATTAGATGACCGAAGGTTCTGATATTCGAATCATAGATGGTCGACATCATATGATCGAACGTCGGAAAGGTCGAAGGTGAAAGTCAACGGCTTTTCACGTGCAGAATGGGAACTTTTCCCTTTCTGCACTGAAGTGCATTCTTGGAGTTGGTATATTTAAGTAGGGGGTGTGGGGGGTGCAGAGGGGCTTGCCCCCTGCTCAGAGCGTTAAGGTAAGTTTTTTTTTTTAATTATATAGTCGATGTTTCGAACTTCCCTCTCATGAGTTCGCTCATGTGAGGTTCGATGTTTTGAAACTTCGACTATATAATATAGACCTGGATTGCTCACTTTTTTTCCTTCTTGTGCTATATCCTGCTGTGTGGACTTGGCATTTACTTTTTGGTGTGTACTACACCAACACTCATTTTTCTCATCTCCAGGACTACCCAATTGGAAAAAAATTGTGACTCACTGATACTGATTGACAAGATGTAAACAGGAGTTTATACAACCTTATAAAGTCCTGCATTAAAAATGATTACACTATTATTATAGTCAAGGCATGAAGATTTATTTTATTTTTTATTTTATTTTATTTGACATTTGTTAACCAGGTTGGTCCAGCTGGGCATAAGCCCGTTTTCAGTGGAGACCCAAGAAGAAAAGCTCCAATTACAAAAACAATTTGGATAACATAGGTAAAACATAAAAAGTACCATAACCAATTATAACTCCATAACATATTAATACAAATTATGACTCAAACATATTCAAATTACAGCAAGAGGGTTTTCTCTAAGAAATGAGTATATGAACCCCTAATGTGTTTTTTTTTTATGTACAAAAACAAGTTATATACAAATGATCAAATAAGAGATATACAAGTGAATCAGAAATGATTGCATAGGCTTTGTAGGAAGGTATAGGTGCTTAAAGGACTTCAGAGGAAAGGAGCACCATTTGTATAAAGGGGGATATTAGGTAGGTTCTAAGCAGAGACATGATTTAGTGTTGAGAAGATAATGTTTGAGTTCCTTTTTGAAGTGTGCAGGGTGTATGATGGAGCGGATGTTCAGAGGAAGTTTGTTCCAAGTGTGGGCTATAGAGCAGTTATATTGCAGTTTTCCTGTGTTCTTCTTTGGATAGTCTACATTCAGAAGTTGTTGGTTAGAGGTGCGGAGGGTTCTAGAAGGGGTATAGGTAGATACAAGAGTAGTGAGAGCTGGACAGGATGAAGGCCTGTATAGAATGGAGTGAATAACTTGAAATTGAGAAAGTAGCAGTAGTTGAGGGAATTCGAACCATTGCAATGAGTTCAAGGCAATGCAGTGATGGGAGTTGTAGGAGGAGTTAGTAATGAATATTGCAATTTTATGGTAAGTTTGTTGCAGTTTGTTCATGGTAGCAGCTTGTATATTGGTTAGTATTGGGGCTGCGTAGAGAAGTGTGGGCAGGAGGAAGGACTGAACTAGGAAGAGTCTAGCATTTGGAGTAAGAAATCTTTTGTTACGATAGAGCAAGCCAAGTTTCTGGTGTGTTTTTTTTATTCCTTCCAGTAAGTGCAAGTTAAATTTGAGGTTGTCATCTATAATGACACCTAACAGTTTAGTGTGTGGTTCAGGTTTTATGATTGTGTTGTTAGAGGATGTTATGGTAAATGTAGATTTGTGATTGGAAAAAGAGCGGGGGAGAAAGAGCAGGAGCTTGGTCTTCTTAGGGTTAAGGATAAGCAGATTGTCAGATAGCCATTTCTCTGTGGATAGAAAGGATTTTGAGTAAGGGTGAGAAGGTCTGTGATACTACTGGAGATTGAGATGAGTGTAGAGTCGTCTGCATATTGTATAAGAGAAGATGGACTACAAGAGCTGAATAGTTCATTTGTAAAGATATTACATAAGAGGGGACCCAAGATAGAGCCTTGAGGAACACCTGTTGGAACAGATATAAAGGGAGAGCAGGAGGAGAGCCATTTGACAGATTGCTGTCTACCTGAGAGATAGCTGGAGAACCAAACAAGGGGGGGGGGGGAGAACACAGGTTGAGGTTAGATAATTTAGAAAGTAGTATAGGGTGAGAGACTGTGTCAACGGCTTTGGAAAGGTCAAGGAAGAGGCAGGATATTAGCTGATTGTTATCAAGGTCATTGGCTATGGTATGAGTGAAAGAGAGCAGGGCGGTAGATGTGCTGTAGTAGGGACAAAAACCATGCTGAGTGGGAGTGAGAAGGTTGAGTTGGAGGAAATGGTTGAGAAGTTGTGAATGTATGCATTTTTCTAGCAACTTGGAGATGGGAGAAATAATAGCAATGGGACGATAGTTAGATGGATCTGTGGAGTTGCCACCTTTATGCAGTGGAATAGTGTAGAAGGATTTCCATATAGTAGGAACTATAGCCTCTTGTATAGATCTGTTAATAAGAATGGATATAGGATAGGCTATGGATTCAGCAGCGAGTTTGAGAAATGTAGGAGGTAGGTTATTGGTAGAGGGAGAGCATGGTTTAAGCTTAAGAAGAAGGGATTTAATGTAGGAGGTAGACACAGGTTTAAATGAGAAGAGATTCTGGCTATGAGGTTTGTTGGTAGTAGTGATAGTTTCAGCATTAGTATTTGAGGGTGTAAGGTTTTGGATAGTGTCAATGAAGTGTTTGTTGAGTAGGGTAGCAATTTCAGGAGGAGATTTGTTGGGGTTGGGTGAGGGGCAAGAAGGCTTTCCAGGGTAAAGTATTTTAAGAGTAGTCCAAAAGTTGCGCGGGTTGGACCTGTTGTTCAGTTGAAAAGAGTCGTAGTAAGAGGTCTTGTCTTTGGTGACCAATTTCTTAACTAGGTTATGTAATGTTTTGTATTTAAGTCGATGGGGAGTATGCTTGGTTTTAAGCCATAATTTCCAGGGCTATCCCTGGTATGCATTAGTGCTCTAGTATCTTTAGAGAGCCATGGAGCATGGTTTGATTTAATTCTGATTTTCCTGGAGGGAGCAAGGGAATTAATGGTATCTAGGAAAATGTTGTTGAATTTAATGACAGCATCATCAAGAGGGATATGTTTAAGGATGGACCAATCAATACTGCGTAGCATGGAATTAAACTGGGTGTTATTGAAGTTAGAGAGCTTACGGCAGTCTCTAAATAGGTGTGGTTTGTGTGTCTGGGAGGTGTGTCTAAGGATAGAGGTGGGGAGGTGATCACTTAAGGAGTCAGGTAGGGTACATGGGCTATGGTAGAGGTGAGGACAGTTGGTGAGTATCCAGTCAATGGTGGAGCTGGAAGATAAGTCTTTATTGAAACGGGTGGGGGATGTAATTAGTTGATGGAAACCATGTAAGTTGATGCTGGATTGTGGTGAGTCAGTAGTAAGTTTGGACCAGTCTATATTGACATCACCAATAATGAGGGTTTCATAGTCTAAATTGTGACTAAACCAGGATAGGATATTTTCTAGGGTGGATATATTATTCCCGGGGGAATGTAGATAGAAGTAACAGCAAATTTCTTGTGAGGGTTGAGATGGCAGTTTAGGATGAAAAGTTCAGCAGGATAGAAATTGGGGATGGGGATAGTGATAGGAGACAGGTTTAGGCTGTCTGAGTAGAATATGGCTACACCACCACCTTTTTTAGGGGATCTATCAGCATGAAAGATGTTGAAACCTGGTGGCAGTATTTCACGGTTAGTGACGTGGTGCTTGAGCCAAGTTTCGGACAAGGCAAGGATGCTAGGGTTTGTATGGGCTATCTAGGAATGTAGTTCTGAGATCTTGTTTGTTAGACTTGGAATATTTATAGAATATATGGACAGATGTTTATGCGCAGGTATTTGTTGTAAGTCAGTATGGGTATGGTTAGAGGTGAGAGCAGAAGGGGTGTGATTGGAGGAATGATGAAGTGACTGAGGGCCTGGGTTAGGGTGGCTGTCACCAGAGAGTAGAAGTTTATTTGTAAGGTGGGTGAGTGGAGTATAAGCTAAGTGAAGGAAGATGAGTTTAGGTTTAGGTCTGAGGGTATTTGTATGATTGGAAAGGAGGTTAAATTTGTGAAACGTAGAGGAGGAGATACTAAAAAGTGATGGGGAGATAGTGGAGAAGGAAGTAATGAAGAGGTTAGTGTGGGATGTAGAGGTGGGAGAACCTTTAAGTGGGTGGGGGAGGTATGAGTGGTATGAGTGAAATGAGGTTAAGGCTGATAGGTAAAAGAGTAGTGGAATGGCAAAAGAAAGGAAGAGTTGCATTGTAGGGGGATGAGAGAGAGTTAGTATGGGGACTAAAACTGAAGTAGAGGAAGGAAGTGAGGTGAGTTGGGGAGGAGTTCTGGCAAGAGGTGTGTTGAGAGAGGCTGGGCTGGCAGGAAGGGGAGGGATGGAAGTGAGGTGAATGGGGGAGGAGTACTGGTAGGAAGTGTGTTGTGAGAGGCTGAGCAGGCAGAAAGGGGAGGGAATGGAGAGTATAAGTGTAATTGATGTAGGGGTGGGTGGGAATGGGGGTAGGCTACGGGAGCGAAGAGAGCCAGAGCGTAGCAAGGGCAAATGGAGTGGGGCATGCACCCCTAGAACATTAAGCTACTAGAAACAATCAGGAAAGCCAGGGAAGTTGGACAAAGTAAGAGTAAAAGAAGGCAGGAAGGACAGAGGTGCAGGGAGAATGAGACAGGATAGGTCAGTAGTGATGTACAGCATAAGTTTAGAGTACCAAACAAGGGGCCAGGCACCCAAAGTAGAGGAGTGCAGATGAAGGGAGGGGAGACAAAAGATATGTGCAGAGGAAAGGCACTGTTGTCAGAGAGCTGGATAGGGCTGGTAGTTTGATTCAGGGAGAGAGAGGGATATAGTGAAAAGAGGCAGACAGCAAGGAGCAGTCCAGAGAAGGTGCAAGCTTACAGTCAGGAGAGGAGTAGCAGTACAGGTATTAAATACAGTATATATTTCACTTGGCTACACATACATAAAATATTTTTATTTATTTAATTTATTTATATTTGTTGATTGGGTGTGTCCGACTGGACGTAGGTCCATTTTCAGCGGAGGCCCAGGGAGAAAAGCTCCACAGTTAAAATAAACTGACAGTAGTTACATTGGATTACATAGCGATTAACAATTTACATAGCAATTACTTACAACATATTTACAGATGAAGAACATAGTATCTTCCAGGTATTCTTTAGGGGAAATACCCACGTAGGGGAAACTGATTGCAGGGTGTTTACGCTGGGTCACCACAGGATTAGGATACTGCAGAGACTGTTTGCTATCTTCTTCGTATTTCCGCTCTCCTGCATCTGTGTCTGCTCTAGTTTGAGGGAAAGGTGTGCCACATTTTTTCACTTTTCTTTTTCTTCCTCTGGCTATGGTTTCCTACTGCTGTGGAGTCTTCTGTCCTTTCAGTTTCTGATGACAAGGATGGTATCCCAACATGCAGTAAATAATAGGTGCTACTGATCGACTTTCAGTCCCACTGGACTAACCCTCGAAATCACCAAGCATTGCACTCAGTCATTTAAATCACCGAGTACTGCAGTCAGTCAGCAATGCCATGCATTCGTATTATAAATTCAAAATACAGACAAGGTCATGAAGGAAGTTAAAAAATAATTAAGGAGTGACTTACTGATAACCTTATGCTACTCTCTTTTAAACTGCACTAAAATATATATCTAGTATTGCAATCTTTATAATGATCTAACACATCAAAACTTAGGGTTTATATGCAATAAAGTCGTTTTGCGATCCAACGTACCCTTTAACACGGTCCTTGTCATATGTTCCTCTCTAATATTAGAGAGTTCTTCTTACTTCTCGTTACATGTTTTTGTCTTGTTTAGCATAAGATGTTACCCTTTCAGAACAAACATTTTCATAACTTTCCAGTTTTTTAATTAACATTGTTTTGCGAATTCATCTATTACAAAAACAATATCTTAACTGAAGTAAATCCATTTTTTAGCATGTGCAATACATGTAAATCAATTTAAAGAAATAAATACACATTACACATGCATAAAAAAGAATGAAATATTCATCAGTTGTCTAACAAACGCTGCTTCAGATTCCTCACCGCTGTACTGTCACCTTCATAAAAAGAAGCAGTTATGTCTTACAACCTTTGATCTGTGTCCTGTGATGTACAAAGACCATTTTTCTCACTGAAAAAATATTGGATTCATAGCATCTCACTGAACTGAATTACATCATACTGAGAATTTGTAAAAAAACAAATAAATAATAATAAAAGTAAACAATAGACAGTGGTGACTAACATTCAATTCAAAACCAGTATTTTTGCAAGTCGCAAGCTCCCTGATTCTCCAAATAGTTTTCAAATATATGCATAAGTATTCCTAAATTTGCAGAGAGAAAAAAATCCTAGTCTATCTAAAAAGAATAATTATTTATTTATTTTTTTAATCTGTTATTGACTGGGTAGTCCCATTATTCTAAATGATTTTTTTCAAGGGTAATGTGACATAATATTCATACTGATTATGGAAGATTTGGCCCTGGTTCACTGGAGAGTTGCCAAGAGAATGAGAGAGAAAGATGGTAGATTGTGGAGAAGGAGAAGCATTATAGTCCATTTGTAGAAAATGTAAAGCTTACTGATGAGCAGTTTGTTAAGAATTTGAAAGGAAGCAAGGAAAATGATGTGCATATGAATATGCTGGCAGAGAATTAGATGAGCAATATATATTTACTATATCAGAGAAGAATAAAGCTGACGTGTGCTGAATGACCAAATGATATTTCACAAAATGTTGAAAAAATGCTGAAAATTGCTTTTGTTACAGTATGGATTCTTGAGAGAGATCAGGAAATGCCAAAGCAGCAGAAAGAGGGTAAAGTGAGTTTGCATGTGGTAGAGACTTGTCAGTTCTATGTGGCAGCAATTACAGCAGTCACTATTGCAAAACTGCAGATCAGTAGTCAGAATAAGGGCAAAAATGTACAAATATAAACAGGTTTGTGACTGGCGATAGTACTGCTACACTTTTTGGAAATTCATTTAAAGATATATGAACTTTAATTCACCCAGGCTTAGACTCTTTTTGTGAGATAACATTAACAGTTCAGTTGGCAAAACATTTTTGAATGTTTGTATATAGAAAAGATTGTATGATCTATGGAAGTATAGCATTTTAGTGGAATTAATTTGCAGTAAAAGAAAAACTTAAGAGTTAGTTTAGGACAACAGACATTACGGAGTATAAACTGAAAGGTACTTCTCTGAAATTTCCAGTTAAAGTCAGATACCAGAAAAATAAAGGATGATAGAAATGTTTGGAATGGTTACTTGGAATAATGAGCTACTTTGTTAATTAAGGATGGAAAATTAAAACATTTACCAAGTGTTTCAGTAGTGATTGAAAAAAGGTACCACTGAATCATGGAGACAGCAAACTATTCTTTATAGTGGAGGGCAGGAACACTTAATTCAAGATTGCACAAAGAGAAGATGTGCACAATTTTCAGACTGCTTCACAAACTGTTAAACAGTGTGTAGCAGGTGTTTGGCAGGTACAGTAAGAAAGGTAATTCACATTTTATTTATCCATTACTTAATGAAGAAACTAAAGAGTCTGATGAAAGAAAATCTAATGTTAATAGGGTAGAAAAAGACAATCATGAGCTTTTAAATGATAATGATGAATTGCATGCATCTGTTAATAAATTATTTCAAAACAAAATGTAATGGTGTTTGAAGAAGGGGAGACTAAGAATGAGGAAGATAACTTTTCAATATTAAAGTAGAAAATAAATATGATTTATACAGCAGTGGAGAACGTGATATTCTATTGTAAATATGGTGAAGAAAACACAAATGTCTACAATAATGAAAACTGCAGAGAAAGGCACAGGATGATATCAGTACTGAATGAGAAAGCATTATTAATATCAAACATTAAGTGAAGGCTAACGGTTTATTTATGGTCTCGGGGAAACAAAAACATATATCACAAGTTTAGCAGGGTCTTTATTATTTCATCAGAAATCATCAGCATTTTAGCAAATACCTATTTATTGAATCCTGTTGAGTGAAAGCTGATTTCAACGAATGATCATTTCAGCAAACTTTCACACAGGGAAAGAAACTAGTCGGCCATCATTGGGAGTATGCCCTTTTCCCCACTGTAGTGCGATCTTGTAGTTGGTATATTTAGTTGGGGGGGGTGTGGGAGGGTGAAGTGAAGTTTAAGATTCTGTAGTTTTTTTGTCCGATTGGTAGCTAACCTATTTTATGTGTGAAAGTTCGCTAAAATGATCGTTCGTTGAAGTCAGCTTTCCCTCAATAGGGTTCGATAAATAGGTATTCGCTAAAATGGTATTTTGACTTAGTGATATAGACCCGTTTAGGGGAAGTAAGACTTCTATATGACTACAGAATTAACAACTGAGAGTGTTAGGGTGAGAATCGATAACTTGGTATTTTTTGAATAAAGATATGCTTAGTCTTTGTGATTCTTAAAATGAAAAAGAGAAGTACTGGATGTAAAAGCAGTAATAGCAGAAGGGTGTTGAGTTGTGATATAAGAATAGAAAATTCATTAAGAGTGATATTGTTATATACATATGCCTCTTCTTGAAAAAAGTGAAATATTCAATGAATGAAGGAATTTATTATAGTAAATGTCATTGTTGGTATAAAGGTAAATTTAAACTGCAGTATAAGGGAATGGTGAGTTGGGATTTCACAGGCTATAAAAAACTTGCAGAGAAATTATGAAATATAATACATTAAACTTTGGACAAGAAGAACAATGTATGTATACCAGAAGAAATCTGAAAACAAATGTAGATTACTGTCTTATTGTAGTCTGATAGATTATAATAAATTATAAGAGGTAAACAAAAAGCTGTTTGTGATGTGGCAGTATAGGCAAGTAGAGATTCTGACAATTTTATAAGGGAAAATAAAAGTATAAAAAACTTACAACAAATATAACAATATTTAGAAATGGAAACAATAATTTGTGGCATGAAAAATAAGACCATGAATCTTTTTATTATTTATGGGCAAAGTTGTGGGTAATTCTTAACGCAAGATATATGAAAGAATGTTTAATGATGGAATCAACAAAGGGATAATTAAAAAGCATTTAAAGAAGTATGAAAATGTCATTTAGGGAAGAAGGAGAAGTGTGTAAAGAGACAGATTTGTGAAAGAAATGAAAAAAATGAGCTACAAAGTGATTTTCTTATCAAAAGGAAAAAAAGAAGATTTTACACATTTTTGGGGGAAATGTGAAAAGGAAGCAGATAAAATATAATTAACTAAAAACAACAATAGAACAGATTGTGAATGGCAGGAACATATGACTACATCAGTTATAGAACATGCATTGAAGATATATACAAAAAGAAAGAAATGCACTACAGAGAGCACAACAGTGCAATGCCATCCACCCATTTAGACCAGCTCCTACACAGACAGGGACAAAAGGTGGAGGTCTGTCAATTTAAAAAATAAACATACCTCAAGGCTGATCAAACAGGACAATGCACTTGAGCTTCTCCATGTTCAACTCACCATATCCAAAAAAATCCAATACCACTATAGGTCCACCTCTATAACTCGGGAAACCCATACCACATATTTAAACTTATTGGAAACACTCATCACACAATCCAATACCATATTTATGGGTGACTAATTACCTCGCTATTAACTGGAATCACATACACCATCAGCTGAACAGGCACAGAGATTCCTGGATTTTGTAAACATCAACTCCCTGGACCAGATTGCCAATACATCAACAAGGGGTACAACCATACAGGATCTGGTCTTCACTGATATGGGAGAGGGGCTGCACACTCCCTACTGCAATGTCTTCTCTGGTAAGGTCAGACCAAAAAATGGTCTCCTTTGAAGTAAAAATAAAACCTGGAACCCCAGCTAACACTGGAATATTTAGAAAATACTCTACGGCTAGCTAACTACTTTTAAGTGATAACCTGGCATAATTTATAGCCCCCATAAACCCTGAGAATACAGCGGCCTATGCAGAATTGTTCACATAAACCTTGTACAAGCATACTAATAGCTGCATAGAAGCAGCTGCACCCACCAGGAAAAGTACAGAACTAACCCACAAAACAAGCTACCCTGTTGGAATCACAACATCAATAGGCTGTATAACAGAAGGAAGAAAATCATGGGAAAAATTAGGAGGTGCAGCACCCAGTAGGATAAAAACATTCTTATCAAACTAAACAAAACTCAGAGCACAAATAAAGTCTATCAAAGACAAATTCGAGGTAAATTTGGCCTCCCAGACCAAGGGCAACCACAAGACATTCTTTAGCTATGTCTGCAACCTCAACGGAAATATACAATTCTGTGTAGAGCTCATTGTAAATGGAGTCACCTTATACTGAGCCAGACAACACAGCAAACCTCCTGGTCAACAAAGTCAACTCCAACTTTACCCCTTTCTCCTCATCAACCTTCCCTCAGGAAATCAAAGTCAAGTCAAAGTAAACTTTATTGTCATTCAGATTATTCAACTTGTGCATCACTGAATGAAATTCTGTTACCTCTTCTCCAAATGGAGGCATTTTCACACAGACAACAGCTACTACAGATATGACATGCATTATTGTCTTGGACTTTAACTATATGTAAACATTGCACAGAAAGGTAGAACTTTTCATGGTAATCATTACTGTACATTTAGGATTGCATAAAAATATGAATTAAGGGAATCCCAGTGGGATTATTACACCAAAGTTACTGCACAAAAATATGTGACACTACTGCTGGAAATTCCAACAGCCTTTTCTGAGTTCAGAGTTCAGCATAGTGTTGAGTTAGTATGAGTTTAGTAGTCTGATGGCCTGTGGAAAAAAAAAATCTCTTGTTGTAGCTGGCTGTTTTGCATCTCATACTGTGGTAGCATTTACCGGAAGATAAACAGGTGAACAGTTCATGGGTAGCATGAGTAATGTCTGTGATAATCTTGTTGGCCCTACTGAAATGTTGAGATAGGTGTATTTCTTGGCTGGCAGGAAGTGTGGTTCCAATGATTTACTCTTCTACCTTAACCACTTTCTGAAGGGCCTTTTTGTCTGAAGTGGAACAGTTACTGTACTAGGTTGCGAGACTGTTGCTTTGTATACTCTCTATGATGCCTCTGTAAAAGGTAAGGATTGGAGAGGGGAGGTTTGCCTTTCTCATTTTTCACAGGAAATGAAGGCATTGCTGTGCTTTCTTTATAATGACAGTAGTATTAATTCTCCATGTTAGGTCATCTGTGATGTGTACCCCCAAGACTTCTGTGCTTTCCACTCTCTCTACTATTTCATTGTGGACTGTTAGTAGCGAGTGTGTTTTATGCCTTCTTCTGAAGTCGACAATGATCTCTTGGCTCTTGTACATGTTTAGTGAGAGATTGTTGTTGTCACACCAGATGATAAGTTGACTAACTTCCTCTGTGCAGTCATGAGTCAACAAGGTGTACAACAAAGGGCTCAGTAGACAGCCCTGTGGTCATAGTGATGCTCCTGGAGGTTCTTTTTCCAACACGTACTGTCTGAGGTTTGTCTATGAGGAAGTCCAGTATCCAGTTACATAGGGGTGTGTTTATTCCCCAGTTGGTCAAGTTTCTTCATAAGGTATTGGGGGATCACTGTGTTGCAGGCAGAGCTAAAGTCTATGAACAACATTCACACATAACCATTCTTATTTTCCAGGTGGGCCATGGATACTTGAAGCCCCATTGAGAAAGCATCTTCTGTGGAGTGGTTTGGTCGATATGCAAACTGGAATAGATCTAAAGATGCAGGGGAAACTGGATGCTATATGGCCCTTGACCTCAAAGCACTTCATTACTACCGAGGTGAGTGCTATGGGGAGATAGTCATTTAGGTCCGACGGTTTGGAATTCTTTGAGATAGGTATTATAGTCGTAGTTTTAAAGCATTTGGGTACGATAACCTGACTTAGTAAGTTGTTGTAGATATCTATAAGAACATGTGTCAGTTGGTCAACACATACTCTAAGCACCCATCCCAGGATGTTGTCGGGTCCAGGTGCCTTCCTTGGGTTAACCCTGTGCAGAGTTCTTCTAACATCAATAAGGTTGAGACATAGTAATTCATCCCCTTGATTGCTAGGGGCTTTCATTGCAGTTGTGTTATTTCTTTCCTCAGACCTGCTGAAGAAGGTGTTTAGTTTGTCAAGGAAGTCAATATTGTCATTGCACTTTGCTGACATGGGCCTGTAATCTGAGATGGACTGTATGCCTTACCACATTTACCTTGAGTATGACCATATGCCATTTTTGCTGTTTTTATTCCCTTGTTCAGGTTTGCTCTGGCTGTCCTGAGGGCTTCCCTATCCACTGACTTGAAGACTGTGTTGTATGCCGTCAGGAGCTGATACAGTTCACTTGTGAGTCAGGGTTTCTGGTTGGCACGTGTGATTATGCTCTTTGTGAGTGTCACGTCATCCACACACTGATATAAATCCTACTACTAATTCATTGTACTCTTTCACGTTGGTGTGCTGATCTGTAGCGGCGGCTTCTTTGAACGTGTTCTAGTCTGTGCATTCAAAGCAATCCTGAAGTGCAGAGATTGCTCCTTTTGGCCATACTCTTATTTGCTTCTTGGATGGTTTCTCTCTGATTAGTAATGGTCTGTAGGCTGGAGTCAGCATAATGGACAGATGATCTGTATTACCAAGGTCCGGGTGGGGCTTTGCCCTGAATACCTGTTTGACATTGATGTATACCTTATCTAGTATGTTGGTACCTCTGGTGGCAAAGTCTATGTGCTGGTAGTAGTGCAGTAGAACTTTTTTTAGATTAGCCTGGTTAAAGTCACCAGCTATGATATAGACACAATCCATCAAATATAACTCCCCATGCTATCACTAGGGAACAGGTCCTTAATGGTCTCTCTAAGGCCAAGAACATCAGTGGGCCCAGACAATAACCCAGGATGCCTTCTAAAGAGCATGAAACATGATCTGTCAGGCCCCTTTGGAATGGCTATTTAACTATTGCCTCTCAACAGGCTTCATGCCTCATGAATGGAAAACAGCAACAGTTATCCCTCTGCACAAAGGTGGGCCATCAACAGACCCTGGAAACTACAGACCCACAAGTCTCATTGTTCATGGAAAGTATTATCGTGGAAATAATCAATAATGACAAAGGAAGCCTCCAGACACTGGAACCAACCCAATTTGATTTCATCAAGTTCAGGTCATGCCTAGTCAGCCTGGTGGACTTCTTTAAGAAGGTCACCAAAGCAATGGATGAGGGCAAAATAGTTCACATTTCCTACCCTGACCTGGCAAAGGTATTTGACACAATACCCCACTCAGGCATTCTTGACAGACTTAAGAGGTTAAGTACAAACACTTATGTCACCTGCTGGATAGCCAGCTGGCTCATAGACAGGACCCAAGAAGCTAGAATTGGGGAGTCCAACTCTACAAAGAAGCCAGTCACAAGTGAAGTCCCTCAGAGATCAGTCCTGGGACCGCTCCTTTTTGGCATTTACTTCTCTGAAGTCAAGGTCAACATCAACAGTCTCTGGCTGACTACATTTGCAGACGATTGCAAATTATGAGCTGACAATGAATCACCCACTGACAAAAAAATGTTCTCCATGAAGGGCTGACATAGACAAACAACTGATGCCAGAACCATGGACTAAAACAAAATGTCAAGAAATGCATAATAGTATTCTTTAGGAAGTCATCCAGTCCTGGAAACTATCATATCAACAACATACCACTAAGAGTTAATCCAGTAGTCAGGGACGACTTGGGGACACACAGACAGTAATCTAGACTTTGACTAACATGTGTCTGTAGTATTGAGGAAACATTCTATATTGTGCAACTTATAGACAAAGGTATGGCATTCTAAGTCCAAAGAAGTCATTATTCCACTGTATTTAGCATTCATCATACCTAACACGGAGTACAATGCCCCATTTGGTATGTACCTAACCAGGCATATCCAACAACTGGAATATCCACAGCGGTTCCTCACTAAAAGAATACAGGGCATAAGTAACATGTCCTATGCAGTCCACCTCAAGGTCCTATCCCTGTATTCTGTCTCCTACAGACTGTTGAAGGGAGATCTATACCTGGCATAAAAGGCATTGTCAGACCCCACTCTAATGGAACTCCTGTATATCCACAAAACAAACAGCACTAGAATTACCCATTCTAAAGACTTAAACCTTGTATGTGATATAAATAGGACCTGGTATAGAGACAGGTATGTATATGAGAGACAAACCCTTCTCTGGAATAGGCTCCCCCCATCCATGTGAAGTAAAGTTCCTCCCTAACCTAATTTAAGTGTAACTTGGGACAATTGGATGGGGAACATGACATTCATCCCTGGTTGGGACTTATGTCTCTAATGGACACAGGCCACCTGTAAATGGTTCATCTCCCAGGCTTCTGCTTATACTTATCAAGGGTACCAGAAGTTGTCCAAGATTTGGGATGCACGGCTAAGCTTAAAAGGCCCTTGTGGTCATTAGCCTAGTACACACTTATGAACCTATAATCAGACTGTTTAAAGAGGAAATAGTACAGTGATTAGAAAAACATGAACTATGGATGGCTGTGATCCTGGTCTGGATTTTTTTTTGCCCGGGATTAAATGATGAATGGATGAAGTCTTAGTAAAGATAATGAAATGACTGATAGATGCTGGATTACAAAAATGAAGAAATATGTTAAGGGGGTATTCAATTTGTGTACAAGAAAGAGGGAAATAACATATTTAAGTTTGGAATCCAGTTACTTTAGGAAATACAGATGATAAAATAGTTATAAGAATATTACAAACAGATATAATAAAGGACTAAAAGTAGTCAAGGAAGATGTAATGTGTAACTAAGCAGAATCATGCAAAATATATGTCAATTATAATTAAAGAGACAGTAGAGAATATGATGGAAAACTAGTGGAATATGATGAAACATTTCCAAATTACTGAGAATTTTAAAACCTTATGGCACATGTGATATGATGAAAAGCCTTTTGAGAATGACTTACAAGAAACCAGAGTTAGATGATGGTTAAATAATGAGAGGAAGAGAAGGTAAGCCTGCAAAAAGGAGTAAAGCAGGGCTATCCAATAAATGGTATTTCATTTTTGATAAATGCAACTATTCTGAATTGTCAGAAAATGCAAAAAATGCAGTGTAGAGAAATAAGTGAAGTGCTGAACATCAAATGTTTATGGCATATACAGATGAACTACTAAATGCAATACGTACAAGAAAAACTGAGAAGGAATCAGGACATTTAGGTTTGTCACTAAAGGGAAAAGCAAGGGATGTGGAGGCAAATATATGTGAAGGTGCTTATTTTTCTAGACATGGAATCAGAGAATTATGAGTTGAATTTTGAAATCAAGAAGTTATACAGGTAGTATGATGATTTGTTAGAAGAAATAAAATGTGGTTGGAATATAGAATTTTTTTCAAATGTATTATAATGAGAAATTTGATTTAATAGATTCATACATTTTAGCAACATTGGGATATCTGGCAGGATTGTATGTTTCCCTAATAGGAAATGAACGATTATTATTCAAAAAATATTTGGTATATTATTAGAGGTCTAAGGATTAAATATTGCTAAAAAAGAACTGTGTATTGCAAGAATGAAAATGGAGGAAAAGGATTAATAAATCCTTTGACATATCTAGCTTCATTGCGTTTGTTTTGTATGATGCACGGGGATTATTTAATGAAGTAGGATATGTTCTATGGAAAATATGAAGGTATAATGACTGAGAAGAGAAGTAAGAAAACTGATTCTGACTTTTAACATATTTATGACTAAATTACTGACTGGCAGAAAGTCTACTAAGACATAAGCCAGCATGTAAATTGAGAAAGGAGATTCTGCTGATAGGGATGATTGCAATTAGGGGTACAGAGAATAGGCAAGAGGGGGCTGGAATTTACTGTAGGAAACTAGTAAAGGAACCAAAACATTGGGAAGAAATAATTAGAGAGGGAAAGTTAATAGAATGGGAAGAGGCCAAGAAGACATTTGGAATGCAGGCCAAAGATTGCCTTCCCTATGAGGGGCTGATAGAGTAAAGGCAAAGAGAAAGGAATAGGGTATCCTAAGTGAAAGACCTGTACTGAATGAATTTTTAGTTGAATCAAGAACAGTAGCTGCTGTTAAAAAAAAGAATAATTAGTAGGGCATATAAAATATTGCACAACAATTATATGAATCAATCAGAGGAGGTCACAAATGACTGGGAGGAGAGTTTAAATAAGCAATTCACAAAGAAATAATGGGATGACATATGTATGGCTCTCTAATATGCACCAAAATGTAGAAGATATAGGATTTTTGTCTGGAAGTGTTTGCATAGGTACTCCTATACCCAAAGCAGACTCCAGATAATTTTTCCTTGGGTAGATGGCAAATGTTGGAGGCAGTGATATCACTAGAGTTTGTGCCACCCGGGGCTGTCTTTGAGTTTGCCACCCCTTCCCATCACAAAAATCATGATCAAATGCCCCCCCCATACACAGCCCCCACCCGCAGCCATTCCAGTGTCCCATTACTTGTCTATTTCTCCCCATTTACCATAAACACTGTAGTGTGCATACTAATTTATGCTTTACTTCTAAAATGATTATTTAGATTTCATTTAATACTTTTATTTTAAATTTTATAGCACAAACACTGATAGACATCTGCTAAACAAAACAATACAGTCTCACAATGAAAACAGACTTAGCATTAAAATATCTCCACCCTTAAAACTCACATTCATTGAAACAGCATTGAAACCCACATTCAAAGAAAATGCATCTAGCCAGTGTTGGATAAAGTTTACCTTTGGCATTTTTTCAAATCATAGGCCTCTTGCACAGATATTTAAGACCATGCAAACATACATGTGTTCTTTGATTCACCTTCTTGATTGTATTCAATTATATTCCTTGTATAATACAGCACACTTGTTAGAACATGTTTTAAATTTATTGTTTTGAACAATTTTCCAGTAAGCAAAGAAAGATGTATAAACCAATAATGACAAAACTGCCCAATTCAGAACATTTCCATCATAAAAGTCTATTTAAACTTCTACAATCCACCAGTACCAGTAAATATGCACAATCTCTGCAGAAGTAAAAGTCATCTAAATAATTCCACATTAAAGAGATCTGTAACTAATGAAGAGGTTTCTGTTAGCAAACAACTTTATATTTCATTGTTTCAGCTACAAATAAAGTGCCTGTTGCCCTTGAAGAATAATTTGCCTATGTTACATTAACAAAATGATAAGCTAGTAATATTGCAATAGGGAATGGATGGAAAAATGATAACAGGTTCATAGTTATTAGGTATCTTCTCCAAAGGAAGATATTCTCAGGACTGCAGCATCTACCCACTTTAAAGTACAACACAGTACAGTATCAGCAATCCATCTATATACTGTGGGAGTAGAACCCACAGCCTTCTACATCAAAAGCAAGTATACTACCTGCTGTGCTACTAACAATGCAAACAGACTTGGAATAAGCAGCCCTAAACTTCTCTTCCCCTGAAGCTCTCAGCTCCTTGTAAAATCCACTTGACACTCAACTATATCTCTCAACTTTGCAGCACAAGAAATCTGGAAAAAAAACAAAGTTTATTTGGGGGGGGGGCAAAGGGACACGCTTTAAACATTGCTTGTATAATCTTAGAAAGTTGCAAGAATAAAATATGTTTTGTTTCCATGCATTTCCTGAAAAAAAGAAAGACTGAAACTTAAATGGCTATCATTATTTAGTGAATTAATTTCTCACTGATTTGCCAGAAAACCACAAATTTTAAAGAGGAGCAGACCAAAAGTATGAGCCAAACATTACAGACATTCTGTGAAAATCTGGACAGTTGAGAGCTATGGACTCAACTCTGTGACTCACAAGTGGTGGTATAGATAGAGAAATCAGGCTCTTGTACCTTGTACCCAAGGTACAGGGTTTGAGTCTGAGTAACACTAACCACCACCAGGTATACCTAAATGGGGCATTTTATACACACAGATACACATGCACACAGATACACACACACACACACACACACACAAGCACTCAGACATACACACACACATATACACACAAACATACCAGCTAGAACAGCCCCACATCAGCAGCAAGAACACCCCCACACAGAAACACCAACAGCAAGGACACCCCCAAAAGGAAACACCACAAACAAGAATACCCCCACACAGCAGCAGTAAGAACACCCGCACACGCCAGCAGCAAGAACACCCCCCATACACACAACCTCACCAGCAGCAAGAACACCCCCACACACACACACACCAGCAGCAAGAACACCCACACACACCAGCAGCAAGAAACCCCCACACACAAGCACGAAGAACACGCACACACGCGAGCAGCAAGAATGCCCCGCCCAACACACACACACACACACCAGCAGCAAGAACACCCACACACACAAACACCAGCAAGAACACACACACACACATCCACACCAGCAGCAAGAACACACACATACCAGCAGCAAGAGCACCCCCTTGAACTGAAGCAACTATATACACACACGCACACACACTCTTGAATGGCAGCATAATGCTATACTGTAAAATCGCACACACACACCCTTGAATGGCAACATAATGCTATACTGTAAAATCGCACACACACACCCTTGAATGGCAGCATAATGCTGTACTGTAAAATCACACACACACACACACACACACACACACCCTTGAATGGCAGCATAATGCTGTACTGTAAAATCACACACACACACATACCCTTGAATGGCAGCATAATGCTGTACTGTAAAATCTCACACACACACACACCCTTGAATGGCAGCATAATGCTGTACTGTAAAATCACACACACCCTTGAATGGCAGCATAATGCTGTACTGTAAAATCGCACACACACACCCTTGAATGGCAGCATAATGCTGTACTGTAAAATCACACACACCCTTGAATGGCAGCATAATGCTGTACTGTAAAATCGCACACACACACACACACACACACACACACACACACACCCTTGAATGGCAGCATAATGCTGTACTGTAAAATCACACACACACACACACACACACACACACACACACACACACACACACACACACACACCCTTGAATGGCAGCATAATGCTGTACTGTAAAATCACACACACACCCTTGAATGGCAGCATAATGCTGTACTGTAAAATCGCACACACACACACACACACACACACACACACACACTTGAATGGCAGCATAATGCTGTACTGTAAAATCACACACACAAACACACACACACACACACACACACACACACTTGAATGGCAGCATAATGCTGTATTGTAAAATCACACACACCCTTGAATGGCAGCATAATGCTGTACTGTAAAATCACACACACCCTTGAATGGCAGCATAATGCTGTACTGTAAAATCGCACACACACACACACACCCTTGAATGGCAGCATAATGCTGTACTGTAAAATCACACACACCTTGAATGGCAGCATAATGCTGTACTGTAAAATCGCACACACACACACACACACACACACACACCCTTGAATGGCAGCATAATGCTGTACTGTAAAATCACACACACACCCTTGAATGGCAGCATAATGCTGTACTGTAAAATCACACACACACCCTTGAATGGCAGCATAATGCTGTACTGTAAAATTGCACACACAATTGAACAGCAGCAATAAGAAGCAACTCACTTACTTGAAGCAGGAATAATTCTGCCACAGAATGCTGTACTGTGAAATTTAAAATTGCGCTGGCAGATAGGAAGGAAAGGACATCTGTGCACAAATGCATGCACAGATGGGATGTGACTGGACCAGCTACAGGACCTTTCTTAAAGAAGAATGAAAGCCTTAAACAACATTTTTTTAAATTAAACTATAAAGTAAATGTTGACAGTCCCAAAAGCCCAAATGTGCTGCCCGGGGTAGACCGCCCCTCTCACCCCCCCCCCCGACTACACCACTGGTTGGAGGTGTAATGGGGAAGAAAGAGGTACCTGGAAAACCAGCGTAATGAGTTGGCAGACTTTAAAAAATTCCCTACTGATTACTCTGTCAGGAATACTGGGTAAGGAAAGAGTATGATTAAGGATTTTTTTCTTAAGCTGGGATACAGGATCTGAATTGTCTAGATGTAGTAAGGCCTCGTTAAGTTTAAGTATGCTGGCTGCCAAAAAGGCAGTTACTAGAAAATGGAAATCAAAGAAGTGAAAATTGTAACATTGATAAAAGAACAGGAAGTGGGATCTTTAGAAAAGGCTAGGAGTAAATTACTTAGAAAAAAATGGAACAGTACACACAGAAAAATGTTTTGGAGAGGGGATGAGATTTAAGATAAGGCAGGAACTAAACTATTTATGTTATATTGTTTTGAGATAATATTGTATAAAACAATATATGTGATATATAATAATGTTTATAAATGTGAACTTGTTAATATGGTTTGACTACTTTTATGTGAATGTAAGTTTCAGAGAAACAATGTAATCACAGTGGATAAAATTGGTCCACAACAGCCAAAAAGTAGAAAGTAAATAAAATGTAGACCAGTTAACACAGCCAAAGAATAAAAGCAAAAAAAAAATTATTAAAATACAGGTAAGCACTTTCATACCTAGTTGATGCTTCATCAGACCATATAAATCTCAAAGACACAAACATTTAAATAGTAATTCAATGAATCAGTGTATGTGATTTCAATATAGGTCTTCAAAGTACAGCACTATTTCAGCCCAAGCCTCTATCAACTTATAGCTCCAATATTCATTTTATTTCTAAGCATTCAGTGCAATTAGGTACATCCCACCCCTCAAACTGGTATAAAATAACTGCAACACCAAAAAAGTAAAAGAATGATCTCTACCTGCTTCACATACATTTGGCCGGCACTTAACATCTTTTCTTTTCTGATGTCATAAATATGTTCTAGAATGCACTCTCTAAGAGTAAGATTTGTCTTGCCAATGTAAAAACTTTTACAGATATATTACATATCACTAAATCTCTACTTTTACAGTCAGCACAAAATTTGAACATATATGTACTACCAGTAGTTGGGTTAGTAAAACTGGATGTAGTGTATGTTCATACTAGGCTATTTGCCCTAGGGCATTTATAAGCCTAGCCAGAGTGTGTTTGGCTTTCACCACCCATTTTAAATTAATTTTGCTATGCCCTTTTTCGAGGTTATAGGATCATACTAGGCTATCTGCCCTAGGGCATTGATATATCAACATAGATTGCATGATCTACAAGCAAAAGTACCTAACCTGTCACTCACAGACTGAGACAAAGGTTTATTAAACTTTTAACAAAGCTTCCACTTTAGTGATGGATCATTCTTAAAACAGAACTTGAGTCATTCACCGAATAAATTTTTAACTCAATTATCACTAATCAATATTGGCCAAATTTTTTTCTAATTATATCACAGACAGAACCAATATTACTAGAATATGCTAGATTCATCATAAGATTAGTATTACATAGTAACTTATTCTCATTAACACAGCCCTCTTGACTCAAAGGTCTTGAAAAACATGGCTTAGCAAAATAATTTCTGTGTATAAAAACATCTGTAACTGATTTATCTACCTCTTTCAAAAAATACCCTCTATCCAGAAAATCTTGACACATATCATTTAAAATCCCTGGCCTGCATAGCATCTTTATCATTAGGTCTAGCAGCTCTAACAAAACTGAACTTTCATGACATTTTTATGTACAGAGTAAGGATGCATACTAGAACGATATACGATAGTGATCTTACACTCTTTTCTAAGCATCTACTTACAAGAAGAGGAATAGAGATTCCTTGGATCTACATGGTATAGTTATGAGTGCTAGCTTTTTGAGACTAAAAGAGACACATCTGATTAATTCAGGCAATTTTATTTCTACCTCTCACTTCTGTTTACATTTGTGCAAGGTTGATTAATAATAGTTCTGATAATTTGCATTTGATCAGCATGTGATGTTGACATAGAACAGTTGTTTTATCAGAGTGTACATCACTGTGTTAGACCTTGTTAATGTTAAACTAGCATGAGCTTGTACATCAGTTAATATACGGTTTTGATGCGTATGAGACTGTGCTAGATACAGTCACCAAAGCCATAGATGAAGGGAAGGTAGTCCACACAGCCTATCTGGACCTTGCAAAGGCATTTGACACAATACCCCACTCGGGCATCATAGATAAGCTATCCAGCTTAAATATTAACCCCTATGTCACAAGATGGGTCACAAACTGGCTCAAAGACAGAACCCACAGAGTGAGAGTTGCTTGAGCCATGTCAGACTCGAAACCGGTCACAAGTGGCATCCCACAGGGTTCTGTCCTGGGACCACTCTTGTTCGGTATATACTTTTCCGAGGTACAGGCGAACGTGGGAGGACTATGGCTCACCAAGTTCGCAGATGACTGCAAACTGGGCGCCATAATCGACTCTCCAGCTGACACAAACATCCTTCAAAAAGGTCTCTCAGAGACAGATAACTGGTGCCAGTGCCATGGTTTAAAGCTAAATGCCAAAATATGTATAGTCATACTCTTTGGCAAAAACAATGTACGCACAAATTACCACATAGGCAGAAACCCATTAAGTACAGAGAAAGTTATTAGGGACCTGGGGACACAAGTTGATAGCAATCTCTCCTTTGAAAACCACATTGCCAAAGTGGTTAGAAAGACCTTCTACATAGCCCACCTCATCACGAAGGGTTTCACATCTAGATCAAGAGAGGTAATCCTGCCCCTTTATTCATCCCTCATCAGGCCCATCATAGAATACAATGCCCCTTTTGGGATGTACCTTACCCGACACCTGCAGCAATTAGAAAGACCCCAAAAGTATCTCACCAAGAGGATCAAGGGTCTCAAACAGATGCCATATGCTGCTTGGTTAAAAAAACTCCAGCTCTACTCAATTGCATACCGCCTACTTCGAGGCGATCTATGCCTGACATACAAAGCTGTGTCAAATCCAGAATTAATGGACATGCTCCACCTCAGTAAATCTAAATCCCTTAGAGCCACATGCTCGAGGGACTTGAACCTCAGCACAGAAATAAATAGAACTTGCTGGAGGGACAGGTTTATAACCCAGAGGCTCCCATCGCTCTGGAATAGAATTCCAGTTCATGTGAGGCAGAGCACCTCACTGAATCTCTTCAAGAAGAATCTCAACAGGTGGATGGGGGATCGTAGGTTTGTCCCAGGGATTATTCCCATGTCACTATTAGACAGAGGCACAGTAAACTAAACCTTAAAAAGGGTACAGTATACTCAAATCAAGGGGTGGCGTAAGCCATACAGAATCGGGCTAGGCTTATAATTGCCCCAGGGCAGATAGCCTAGTATGAACCTATGAACCTATTTAAAGCTATACCTAACTGTATTCACAAGTAATACCTCACTGTAGTCACAAGCAACAGTGTTGATGCCTGTAGTAATCAAAAGTTACTATAGTTGGCTTAATTATTGAAATTTATAGATTATTCCCTTCTTCTATAATCTCTCTCCCACATAAAACTTTTCTTGAAGTTCAAACATTAGCAAATATTCTTCCATTTTGGAGATATTTTCTAATTTCCCCTATATTAAAAGAGAATAAGGACCGTAATCATTGCAACACATATAGACAAAGTTCCTTGTTCAATATTGATTATAAACTATTTATGTCAATTATGGTCAATAGATTGAAAATACCCATATCTAAAATAATTAATGAAGACCAAACTGGTTTCATACATAACAGGCATACATAGGATAATATTAAAAGAGTATTAACTCTGATAGATTACCTCAATAGAGGAAACCATGAAGCATTGATAATAGGTCTAGATATTCAAAAGGCCTTTGACTCCTTAAATTGGTGTTATTTATTTAAAGTCTTAAAAACTTATTTGACCCCCCCCCTTTTTATAACAATGATAAAAAACATCTATGAAAATAATCTAGCATATGTCAAATTAGGTCCCTTTACTTACAAAGCAATCCAAATCACTAGAGGTACTAGACAAGGATGTCCTATGTCCCCTATCCTATTTGCTCTGGCCATAGAAATACTTGCCATTTTAATATGTAATGGCCCAAAGATAAGAGGTATAAATATATATACCCAATATATTTCTAAAATAATGATGTTTGCTGATGATGTATTACTTATCTTACCCCAACTCTAAGGAAGTGTTAGGTGAAGTGGATATAGTAACAAAAATATTCAAAAAAATCTCAGGACTCTCCTTCAACAAATCTAAATCAAAATATTTGTTATTAAATTAAAAAAAAAAAAAAAAAAAAAATACGGGTTCCAGTTAATCATATTACTGGAAAACAAGTTTTAACTCTAAACTATTTAGGAATAGTCCTAGGCAAGAATATAGAAAAAACCTTACACCTTAAGTATGCTAAAGCCATAGACTTATCAAGACATTAATAAGCAAATGGAATAATTTGTTTATATCATTTGATGATAGGTTACAACTGATAAAAATGGTTTTGTTACCTAAAATATTATATATAGCACAAGCCCTTATACTTTCACCAGGAAATAAAATCCTTAAAGAAATCACTTCAACTCTGATGAAATGCCTGTGGTACCCCAAAAGAAATAGAGTGACTTATTCTCATCATATCAGAAAATGGGAACAAGGGAGGTTAAAATTCCCAGAGATTGAAACTTATATAAAAGCATCTATAATTAAAATAGTGATGAACTGGATAAAATAGTGATGAATTGGATAAACAAGCTAGAGACCTGCTACAACAAAATCGCCAAATTTGCCACAGGGGCATCCTACCGTAGTCACCACTGTTTCTCACTTGCTGAACTGGGCTGGCTTGAACTCCCTCACCTCCTTCAATGGTATCAACTCTCACTCGCCCACAAACTAGTAAACCATCCACTAAATGCCCCGTCCCTCCAGAATCTACTCCAACCCTATCACACCACCAGACCACTAAGATCCAGCAACAAAAATCACTTGCAGATCACTAAAGCCAATAACTCTGCTGGTGAAGCACTATTCTCTTGCACCATAGCCAAATTATGGAACTCCCTCTCACCCACAATTACCTCCATACCATCATGCACCCACTTCAAATCTTTACTAAAAGTGCACCTAAAAACATGCTGGCTATGCCCTTGCAACTCCCACTCTAATATCACCCACCCCATCCAACCACTACCTTTCTTTCCACTCCACTAACTACCTTGATTATAGAAAGCTTAGATGCTTATAAGCCAGTACTTATTATACAGCAGGAACTTCTTATTGTAACATTTGTTAATTTCTGTTATGTACTTCATAGATAAAGATTCTAGTTGTCTACTGATGTGCTATGTTCTTCATCTGTAAATATGTTGTAAGTAATTGTTATGTAAATTGTTAATCGCTATATAATCCAATGTAACTACTGTCTGTTTATTTTAACTGTGGAGCTTTTCTCCCCGGGCCTCCGCTGAAAATGGACCTACGTCCAGTCGGACACTCCTGGTCAACAAATATAAATAAATAAATAATTAAAAATAAATAAAATCCTAGATACTCTTCTAACTGGAAACAGTTACACTCCATTATACTAATGAATGAAAATTGTTTATCAAAGAATGCTTTGGCAACTGACAAAGATAAGATATGGCACTATTTAAGTTTAAATTTACAGTATAGTACAACAAAATTAATCAAACACTAATAAGCAATATTTTTGATGTGTTTAGAAAATTCATTAACACAAATTTAGATATAAAACTGTAGCATAGATTTTTTATACCATTTACTATTACAAGGGATTTCCCTGATAAAACACATAGAGAGATTTTTGGTTTATGGGAAAATAATAACCTATTTTGTTGGTTGCAATGTATTAAAAGCCAACAAGCTTTGAACACACAAAGCATATTATCAACCTATGGCCTAGCCTTAATGACTGGTTGGTTTTTCAGAGTGTCACAGCATACTCTAAGGATCTGCATAGAATAATACATAACTCATCCTTCAAAACCATACCAAAAATTATAAACTGGATGTTTGGAATCCTATATAATAAAATCAATGTTAAGAATGAATTATCATATCCATATAACACTTTGTCTATAAGACAGTTCCTAAAGATTCTTACTGGCAATACCTAACTAAAGGATTTCAAGTATCATTATCAATGGAAGATAAAACAAACATTTTATTTTCAGTTAAACTAACTTTTTACGCAGAATTCTGGAGGATTTTCCATTGGAAATTTCTACACAGATCCTTTCTGACACCTGAGAAACTCTCAAAAATGAACCCTTCAAACAGCAAGTTATGTTGGAGATGTCATCTGTCCACTAATGCTGACTGGTCTCATATTTTTTATGACTGTACTAATATTAAACCATATTGGAATGAGATTAACAAATTTCTTCAAGCTAACTATACGGATATATTTGTTTTGAATAAGTCCTTAATTTTATTGAATGTTGTTAATAGTAATAATATGAAGAAAGATGACCTGTATTTGTTATGGACAATGTCAGCAATAGCCAGAAAATGTATAACTAGAAGATGGAATGTAGCACCTCTAATGTAGCACCCAAAATGGAGGAATTCCTATTATCACTGAAGAAATGCATACTAATGGAGAAAAAAATTAAAGAGTTAAGAACATTTCCTAAGCCATTGGTTAATAGTCAGTGGAGGAAAGGGAAAGTTTTGAATTTGATTGATACCCTACAGACAGGAACGTCAGGAGGCATACGCGCTGTACTGATTTCAGTACAACTTTTTTAGAAGGGGGGTAGCTTTTTTGAAGAAAAAAAAAACGTGCATATTTGAAGGGTGTTGGCTCCTTTAAGGAGCATACAAGCCAGTCGGAAGTGAGCTCACATCATGTCCGGCTGGCTGCGAGTGGGAAACACGCAAATTGCGATTACAATTGCAAATGGATCATCACTGAGTTGGTGGAGGGCTCCAAGTAAGTGTGTGTTAGTGATTTCAAATGGCTTATCACTCGGAAGGCAGTGTAATTCAAATGGCTTATCACTCGGAAGGCAATGCAATTCAAAGTGTGTGTCTGTGTGTGTGTGTGTGTGTGTGTGTGTGTGTGTGTGTGTAAATGCCCTCACATAATACACCTGTTGGCTATAGGTGTTCAGGCTCAAACCCTGTACCTTTGCTTCAGGGTAAGAACAGCCTAAAGTCCCTAACCACCACCATTTCTGAACTTTGTTCAGATTTGCTTTTCTAATGGTTATGAGCTATGGTGAGAACTGAAGTTGTATTTCTCCCATTATTGTTTTTGATGTTTGTGCAGGTTTTTTGTGCTAAGGTGTGAAGTGAGAACTGAATTTGTATTCCCTCATTATTGGCTTTGTTTGTCCAGGTTTTTTGTGCTAAGAGGTTGAGAGCTATCTAAATGATAGCCATTAAGTTTGTCTTCCTATTTTTCAAACTGCTGATTTAGCATAGTGGTATGTTGCACTGACTATAGTGCATATGGTTCTGGGTTCAAGACATGCATGGTGATAACACAGCATTTTATTCTAGCAACTTTTCAAAATTATACAAGTAATGTTTAAAATGTGTCCCTGTATTTTGGGCTTTTGCCCCCCCCCCCCAATAAATGTTGGCTTTTTCCAGATTTCTTGTGCTGCAAAGTTCAGAGATACAATTGAGTGTCAACATTTTACAAGGAGCTGAGAGCTGCAGGGGAACTTAAGTTTAGTGCTGCTTATGTGGCGTCTGCTTGTACTGTTAATAGCACAACAGGTGGTGTACTTGCTTTTCATGCAGAAGGCTGTGGGTTCTTCTCCCACAGTAGGTAGATGCATTGCTGATACTGTACTGTGTTGTAAAGGGGGGTGGATGCTGTAGTCTGTTTTGGCGAAGATATCTAGTAGTAACTATGAACCTGTTATCAGTTTGCCGTCCATTCCCTATTGCAATATTACTAGTGTATCATTGTTTTTAATGCAACATAGGCAATTTATTCCTCAAGGGCAACAGGCACATTATTTGTAGATGAAACCATGAAATATAAAGTTGTTTGCTAGCAGCAGCCTCTTCATTAGTTACAGATTTCTCTAATGTGGAATTATGTAGATGGCTTTTACTATTTCAGAGATTGTGCATATTTACTGATACTGGTGGACTAGAAGTTTGAGTAGACTTTTATGATGGAAGGTGTATCAAAGAGCACGTGTATGTTTCATGTGCAAGGGGCCTATGATTTGAAAACAGCCCAAAGTTAATCTTTATCTGCCACTGGCAAAATGTATTTTCTTTGAATGTGGGTTTCAATGTTGTTTCAATGAATGTGAGTTTCAAGGGCAGAGAAGTTTTAATGCTAAGTCTAGTTTCATTGTGAGACTGCATTGCTTTGTTTAGCAGATATTTATTGGTGTTCGTGCTGTAAAATGCAAAATAAAACTTTTTCTGGCAAATCATTTAGGAATGAAGTCACTAAATAATGACCAACGTTAAGTTTCAGACGTCATAATCTTCAGAAAAATGCATGCTAAAGCAAGACCTGATATTCTAGCAACTGTCTTAAGTTTATACAAGGTAAATTTTTAGTACTGTTTGTATGTTCCCCCAATATGTTTGGCCTTGTCCAGATTTTCTGCATTAAGAGGTTGAGAGGTATCTGCAAATAAATCGCTTTATTGAATTAGGAATATCCAAACCTCTCAACTGTCCCCAATTTTGGCTCAAAATGTTGCTCTCCCCCTAATAATCTCTCCGCAAAATAGCAATTTTGGAAGAAAACGTGGAGGGTTTACTTTACTTTTATAAATAACTGTAATGATCAGAGTTATACATTACTTTTATTTCAGAAATGCATGTAGATTCTCTAATTTTGTCAGCTGCTCTAAGTTAACTGTGCTCATATTAAAATGGTGTCCCTTCTTTGACAGGTTCCCAGCTGTATTGTCTGGCAATTTTATATTTTTGCATCACATTTTTGGTCCGTTTTTCATAAAATGGCTGTTTTCTGGCAAATTAGTGGCAAATTGTTAAAGACTGAAGTTAGAAAATAATGGCAGACATTTGAATTTCAGATTTCATACCTTTCAGAAAATTCGTACTAATGCAAGACCAACTACTATTCTATTATCTTTCTAAGTTTATAAGAGCAATATTTAAAAAATGTCCTTATTTTTGGGCCTTTGCCTCAGTTTTATTTAAGAGTTTGTTGCTCTAAGAGGTTGAGAGGTGTGTGTGTGTGTGTGTGTGGGGGGGGGGGTAGGTAGGTAGCATACCTCTCAACTGTCCAAATTTTGCAAAATGTCCAAATTTTTGCCCCATATTTTTTGTCTGTTCCTCATAAATTTTGTGATTTTCTAGAAAATCATTTGAAGGCTGAAGCTGCTAAATGACGATAGACATTTGAGTTTCCGACTTCATGTCCTTTAGAGAAATTCATACTAGCACAAATCCTGTTATTCTAGAAACTTTCTCATACTAGCACAAATCCGGTTATTCTAGCAACTTTCTAAGTTCACGAGAGCATTATTTAATATCTGTGTCTGTTTATTTTAGGCTTTGTCCATATTTCTTGCACTAAGAGGTAGGTAGGGGTGTGTGTGTGAATGAAACATCCTAGTTAGAGGTAGCAGGTGGTTAGTAATTTACTCAAGCTCAAAACCTGTACCTTAGTTACAGAAAACAAAAGCATAAATTCTCTACCCCAACTACCATGCTGCATTTTTCAAAGAACTGACATTTCAGGTTAATTTTCAATTCAAGGAACCGAGTTTGAGTGAATTTATATTATATTACTGAAGAGGCATTACAGCGAATGCCTCTTCATCGACACTAAAAGATCGAACCGTGAATTACGAGAATGGCCGTAGCTTGGCTGGGGGTAGCAGTTTGAGAGCTGTGAGTACAAATTTGAAAATCCTAGCTACACCCCTGCCTACAGATGGAACCTAACTATCATAGTTTATATATTAACTTATTTAACTGCAAATGTTTTTATCTGAATCTTTTTGTCAGGCTGAATGTAAATAGTGTAAATAGTTATTGAACGTTATGAATGTATTAAATTATTGTGTTATTTCATCAATATAAAAATTTGAGTAAAAAAAAAGTTACTAGTCCCATCTAGTTGCATACATTTCACTGTCAATGTTAAATAATATAGTGTATGCTGCTTGCTTTCTATTTCTCTTGTTCAGCTGATGAAGTCTTTATAGCTACGTACTACATATTTGTAATGTAGGTCTCTCTAACTACACACTTCTGTTATACATATTTGCATGTATTTATTGCAAAAGGTATCACAGTTGAAACAGCCCATTTAAGTGATATAATCTACCTTTGGAATGACTGATCTACAGCTGCTCCCCCCACCAAAAATAATAACTAATAATAATAATAATAATAATAAAAAATAAAGAACTAGTAGTGTTTTCTCATTTTTATATTTAAACATTGTCTTCACTATCACTGCCTGATGTTTTTCAGCTTGCCGGTAGGTCAATATTCTTGATAAAGCTGTTTCATTTGGTAGAGTAGAGAAGGCTGGCTTTCATTTTCTAGATTATTTCAATTTTTTTTTTTTTTTTTTTACATTTGAGTCCAATCTATTATACCTCCTTCTGAAGTTTACAGCTTGCTGGTGTCTGAGCATTCTTGGTCAATGCTGTTTCAGTGGACATTTAGAAAAAGGCTGTCTTTCTAACACAAGCTGCCTTTCCTTGATATATTCACACTATAGTAGCCAATCAATCTAACTCCATTCTCAAGCATTATTTTTTTGTTTCTGTCCTATCCTCTCTTGTCCTAGATAAAGGACTGTTTCAGCCCCCAGCTATCAAGCGACCACACTTCTCTCTCCTAAGCTGTATCTTTCTTTGCAAACACCTTTGTTGAATTATCACTTGTGACACAGGCAAATTTACATTCATATAAAAGTAATCGCACTATAATTAACGTAAACATTTTACTTCACATATATTGCTATATATCATATAACCTAAGCAACATTACATAAATTATTCAATTCCTGCCTTTTTTTAACTTAAAACATCTTTGTTAAACCATCACTTACTACACAGGTAATCATGCATTTATACAAATGAAAACAAGCCACACCAACACAATTTTAGTTGCAAGTATTTTACATCACAGACCATACTGACACACTCCCAGATGCAAGCATTATACATCACCTGTAATCTACCCAATCTTTTTCAGTCAAACATTATATAGCTCATTTAAGTCCTGCTGCCTTTTAAACTTCATTCCTGCTTTATATGTATTGTTCCCACAATTCCCATTTTTTTCCTATGTAGTTTGCTGCTACCCTTTTCTAAAGCTCTCAATTCCAGTTCTTTTATCTCTGTTACTATGTTCACTACTGCTAGCATAGATGGTTAAGATTTTGATTTCCATTTTCTAGTAATTGCTTTTTGGCAGCCACCATAATTAGACACAGCAAGGCCTTACCATGCCTAGGCAATTCTGATTCTGTATCAGAAAAATTATCTCTCTCATGAGACCAATATGCCCACCCAGCATCTCTGACAATGCATCTTGCAGGGAATTCCTAAAGTCTGCCAATTCAGTACACTCCCAGAAAATATGTTCCTAATTATGTCTTTTTTTCTCCATCACACCTCCAACATTTGCTATCTGCCTGAGGAAAAATTCTGTGGAGTCTTCTTGGGGCATTTTAAGCTGTATTGTCTCCATCTGTCAGGGCAGTCTCTCTAAGCAAGCTGAAAGAACAAAGCATCATACTTGAACTGAGGATTAGAAAGTTTTTCAACCTGCATTAACAGTCCTTTATGTTATTTTTTTTAAATAACTGCTACAAATATTAAGTCCTCTCAAATAATTGTATTGTTGTTTGGCTTATTGCTGTACTGACCCCTATAGGTATGAACACATGACTTAAGACATAGCACCGACCCCTCAACTCTGGTCCCAGTTTAATAAAGCTTTTTTCAAATATAATCTGTTACCCTCCCAATAATAATGCATCAGTCTCCCACCACCACATACCCACACGTTCTCTCTCTAGCTTCTAGTATTATGCACTCTAACATATATATTGCCCTGCTGCTTGGAAAAAAATTCCTCTAACAATAATGAAGATAAAGTATGCATTTTTAGAGTAATAGAAACACCATTAATGAAAGCTAAACTCCGGAAATCTTTTCATATTGTTTTTGGCCAAACTACACTATTGCCAGGTGCACCCTGTTCCATTCACCCTCGCTACACTCGGGCTCACTACTATCATGAAATTAATGAGAAGTAGAGATAAAGCCTGATGGCATGGCTCAGTAATAAAATAGGAAACAATCTTCAATGGTATAAATACTTATGAAATAAAGCTAAATGCCAAATCAGTTTCGATAAGAAACTTTATGACTCCAATTTGCAGACTAGAAGCAACAAAAGATTCTGCAAAATTCTGGGCCACCATTTGTAACATACTACATCCTGGATAAAATGCATAACCAAATCCTAACCCTCATTGCTACTCAGAAGAAACAGCTAATGCTTTCAATGATCACGTTATCTCTAGCATCACTGTCACGCATCTCTCTCTAACACAGAAGTGAAGCAGGTGGGATATTTTGTTTAGATGCTTTAATAAAAAATAGGGAACTTAGATGGCAGCTGAGAACTAATGCAACACAATACCCAGGTTTAAAAACTAATATATCTATTAGCTCTGTTCTCAGATTAAAAACAGAAGGCTATTTTTAAAATACAAATAAACCTTATGATGTCGTAATTTATGTGAGGCTGGACGTTCATTAGTTTTACTACAACCAGTCATTTTTGTTTATTTCACTGTATTTACTGAATTTATTTTATGAGATTTTAATGAGTTGTATTAATTTACTGTGATGTCACTAATTGATTATGTGGAAGGGGAGGGCGTACATGTATATAAAAAGGGTCAGTTTTGTTACGTTTGTTATTCTGAAGAAGTTTTTATTAAAAAATGAAAGCGCTAAACAATACATGGACAGTGTGGATCCTGGTCTTTCTTTCCTGGTGGTTATCAGTCTTTTTCTTTATTTTGATTTAGATGCTTTAATACATAGAAACACATCGGGATGGATAGCACCATCATAAAATACAAATGAACTGGCTAATAGACAGACCTTACAGACATACATGCCTACATCTCAACAAAATGGCAGTCCGACTTGCACATGCTCAGTATTTATACACTTGTGCAAGTCCTTGGATAGCTTCTTAAAGGTACATACACACACATTGCTCTAATCCTTCCTCTTAAAAAGATTGCCCTTTGTAAAAAAAAAAAAAAATAAATAAAAATACTAGAGTTAGACATGCGTTATTAAAGATATTAGAAACAAAACACAATGTTTATGTCTGAGTTGCTTTGTATCTGTTACAGGGTTTAGAGATGAAGAGTCTACTAACACCAAATAATGCTGACTATTCCACTCAATGATATCTTTAGCTACTGTTGACCATGGTAGTTCAGGAATCTAGTTTAACTGAAGTGGTTCCTTCTGTTGATGTGGCTTAGTACTATTACACACAGAACAAGTTGAAAGTCTTCTCTCAATGTCTTGTGACATAGAAGGCCAAAATACTAGTCCTCTTGCCCTTCTTTTTGGTAGAGTTGGTACCTGGATGACCACAATGCAAGACAGTAATGTACTCTTGTTGCAAGGACTTTGGAACTATTATTTTAGGACCTTTCTTAATGATACCATTGTTAGACAAAATCTCATCTCTGTATGGAAAATAAGGATGCACTTCTTGAGGTAAATTAGATTGCTCTGATGGCCATCCTTGACTGATAAAGTGGTTCAGCCTTTGTAAAACTAGATCTGTGACTGTATAATCTCTCAGCTCATTAAGATGTGTGGAAGAAAAATTTCTTACTTCCATGACTTCAAAATCAAGGCTCTCATTCTCGTGCTGTTTTGTGGTGCTTCTGGGCAATCTGGATAATGTAGCAGCAAGATAAAGCAGTTTTGCCTTTCTTGTAGACAAGATTAAAATTATTCTTTTGCAATATTAGCATCATACAGTGCAGTCTGGCTAAAGCTGAATGCATAGGCTTCTCAAGATAATGGGAGGGTAGTGGTCTGTTTCAATCTGGATAGGTCTACCATACACATAATCATGGAACTTCGAACATGCAAACACAATTGGCTCAGTTTGGATAAGAGTTCTTAATGCATAGGCAACAGGTCAGTCCTCTTGTAGAATGACTGTGCCAAGACCAAATTTCGAAGCATCACAGGAAAACTAGCTTATGAACATCATAGTATCTGAGAGTTGGCAGACTAGCAATTATCTACATCAATTGTCTGGTGCTGGCGTCTCGAGAATAGCTGTTTGTTTAGAACGGTCTGATCTTAGGCATGAGCTAGTAAATAAATGACCGACATAAGTGACTTCTTTTAGCCTGCATTTGCATTTCTGTGGGTCGAGTTTAAGAATGACAATGTGCCCTTTCTAGAACTTTTCTGAGGTTTCTGTCATGCTCAGTTTCACAGTGACCTCCTATTAGTATATCTACTATAATAGCACAAGGATACCCAGAAAACATTTGCTCCATTGCACGTTGAGACTTCACTTGCAGAATTTATCCCAACTGGCATTCTCAGAAATCTATATCTGCCAAATGGAGTACTGAATGTAGTGTGCAATGAGGATTTCTTGTCAAGCTGAATTTGCCAAAATGAACCCTTTTCATCTAAGATACACTCTAGCAAATGTTTTTGCTGACATAACATTTCACTTGGAACCTGGATCAACTTTGAACTCTATGTTTTTTTCCATTTATCCGAACAGTACAACATACTTTGTTCTTTGCCCATAAATCTACTGCACTCACTGTTTCATGAAGCACTGACAACATCAACATAAAGAGTAGGGTTGCAGCTCTCTAAGTGATCAACTTGTTAAAATACACAGTAAAAAAGAAGGAGAAGCCCAGTTATGAAGTATAGGAGTAAACACACCAAGGCAAATGTCCAGAAAAAATGTAAACTCCTAATACTGCTAAAACCACACTGAAGGAGAAAAAACCCACTGTGAAATCCAATATAAATCCAATGCTCTTTATTGTAGGTAAGCACTTTCACAACCAACTCTGGTTGCTTCCTCAGACCAAAGATTACAAAAAATAACTTCATCCCAAACTTTAAAAGCCTTGAATCCTGTGTCACATGACTATGACCAATTAATTAATCAAATGAGTAAAAACAACAAATACATTCAAAATGCAAATACACTCAAAAAGCAAAACATTTCATTCAAGGCAATATATAAAAAAAGCATATAATATAATGTGAAAGAAACATACAAAGAACATACATAAAAATACTATATATATAAAAATATATAAAAATAAAACTAAAAATAAATAACCTGCTATACTAACATACTAATACTACCCTGTCTGTAAATCACTAATGAAACAGCTTTCTTCCTAATATTCAAAAATACTGTATGTATAAATAAAGAAAAAACATCTAACGTATACTATATTATATTATATGTTGTCTAAACATAGTCCAACTATAAAAATGCTGGTATAACCCTATCTATAAATCACAAAATTAAATAGCTTTCTTCCTAATCTTCTTACCTTTCAACACAGGTTTCAGAGATACATAATCATTCAGTCCAGGTAGCTTATGGGCTGCTAACATAAAAATCCATCTCAACTCCCTTTGTTCAGTTCTGTTATTTAAATCTCCCATCCTAATGGTTTCAGTGACAGTGTCAATAATATAAAAGTAAAAATAGTGATTCTCCCCTTGTTATAACATGTGTTCAACCAGTGCACTATGTTCCTGTTGACTCCTAAAACAGTAAAGGTGGTCACAAATTCCCTCCCTTAACCATTTGTTGGTCTTACCAACATAAAACACACTGCAGCAGGCACAGTGGGCTAAATATATCACATTCCTACTCTCACAGTCACCTGAGGCCTTAAACTTGAAGGACTTCCCACTCGATGGATGGACAAACATGGTTTTAGTTTCTATATACTGACAAAATGAGCATGTATTACATCTCCTAGTCCCATAGTTCATAATGGATCTATGTTCTAATCTACCTGTATAGCAGAGCATCTGCTTCAATGTTTTTTGATTTTTATAAATAAAACAAGGTTTCTCTCCTACTATTGCACTTACCCTATCATCAGTCCCCAATATATGCCAATTACGATATATTATATCCCTAATCAAACGAGTATCAATGAGTGTGTAATACTAAACTTCACTAATTGTTCTCTGCTCTTGTCTCTTAGGGGTCATTTCCACTCCACCCATATTGTGACTAGAAAAATATGGTTTCCCTTTGGTGTTCCTTTTAATTCTGACTTCAGTGCATGCCTCATTTACCTCTCTTTCATGGTAACCCCTGTCTAGGAACTCATCCCTCAGGGTCATCAAACTATTTTCAAAGTTCTGATCTCTTGCATGTAATTTTGGCATACATATAGCTTGATTATTGATGTTGTCTTTCGGCTTTTCCCGGTTAGGGGTCGCCACAGCGGAACTCTGGTCCGCTAATGATTGGCAGTAGATTTTGATGAACGCCGAGGTGCCAGCTCGACGTTCAACCCTCAAAGGCATGCCCATTTACGCATGTTTTTCATATGCCCACCCAACCATGGGGAGGACATGCAGACTCCACATAGAAGGCACTCCCTGCACTCCAGCCAAGAATCGAACCGGAGAGCCTCTTGCTGTGAGGCAACAACCCTACCACTGCTTGATTATTTTTGACGTTCCTAAAAATATGGGGAGGGTGCATACTATTGTGGTGAACATAACTTCCGATACAGTTTAGTGAACACATTACCAGTGGTTCCATTCAACTGTATTTTTATATCTAAAACTAAATGTGGGTACAAGATCTATTCATGGTAAAACCTAAAAAAAAAAATCAGTACTTTAAAATACTCACTTTTAATAAAAGAATGTGGGCCTTTTCATTTGCAAGACCTCTTGAAATGATTCCATTTATTGCATTTGTGACACTGCTGACCAAAAGCTAAAAATGTTTCCCTTTTAGATTCATGACTTCCATCACAATTATGACAGTTAGCAATGAAACTAGGTCGGGGCCCATAATTGGAGTTTGCTGACTCACTCATACTTCATTGAGACTGTGTGAATTCTGGAATTTGCTGGATAGTTCTGAGGTTTATCAGTGGGTGCTGCAGGGGTTACAGTTGCTGCCATATGCTTAGGCTTGTTTATTTTAACCACGTGCTGCATACTATCAATATGAGCTTTATCAATGTGTCTTCTAAAGATATTCTCATTTTAAGCATATTTGTGTGCTTTTCTGTGGGCTAGTATATCTGACAAATCTCAATGGCCTTATTCAAAGTTAAATCACTGTCACAAAATCTTTCTGACAGCATCATCTTTTATACCACACACAAGTCTGTCCTTTATCAACTCATCCCTTAAATCACCAAATCTGCTTGCTTTAGTCTTATTTCTCAGGTCAGTTATATATGCTGCAAAAGTTTCACCAGGATTTTTACCTCTTGTGTAAAATAAGTGCCTTTCCACTGTAACATTTGTCTGGGGGTTACACATTTTTCTAAATTTACATTTTAAGCACTCAAGGTCCTCCCTTGACTCAGCCGGTACAACAATATGACAGTTTTCCCCCTCTCCGGTATAGATAGGAGGTGCATACACAAATGAACGTTCCCTTTCTATGGCTTCTGACCCAGCTAAATTAAGCAGAATAAATGCCTTTGTACAGTCATCTTTATCAGAAAATGCAGCCTGTATGAAAATGTCATACTCTTGCTCAAACACTCTCCAGTTCTCAGCAATATTACTGTCAAACACAAGTGCACTGGGCTTTCGAACTCCATCAGCCATGCCCACAAAGTATGTACAAACGCATTGAAAATATGGCCCTTGTAATTATGTATGAACAAACTGTGCTGCGAGCTTATAACAACATTCAAATGCACAATAAACTCTCTGAAATACTGTACTTTGTGAAATATGGTCTGTAATGGCTGTATTCTGTGAAATAACTTTACTGTAACACTGCACAAACATGCAAACACTTTATGCACTTCTGATAACTCATATCTTTGCTTAATATAAAAAAAATCATACTTTGTGAAAATGTAGTTATTTCCCATTATTTTATTAATTTTATGGAATTCAGACTTATTTCAAATATTTTCTGTAGTAATGTGAATATTTTATCAATATTGTACATATTGGTTTATGCAAATATTGTTTAGAGCATCCTGTATGCCTAGTTTCATATTTTACAAATAAGAAATAGTGCTGAGCACGTTTTAATATTTGAAATTTGTTTCTGACCTGTTTCGTGAAGTATGCACATTGTAGGGATGATTCGCCACTCTCTCTCTCTCTTTTCTTTCAAACATCCTTGAAAAATGCATTTATAATCAATTAATGACTCATTTACAAATAAACAACCTCCATATCCTCACACAGCATGGTTTCAGACCAGGGCATAGCACTACCACAACTCTCAAACTTTGCCAACACTATTATCTTATCAAGAGACCAAGACAAATGTTATTTAACTGTGTTTCTGGATCTGTCCAAGGCCTTCAATACCATTTCTTATAGCCTTCTGCTAAAACAACTCTCTTCACTTGACCTATCAAGCACTTCCACTAACTGAATCTCCAGCTACCTTTCCAATAGACTCCAATCTGTTAAATGGATTGTTACTCATCCTTCCTATCCATCAAAATCGGTGTTCCTGAAGGTTTCATACTGGGGCCAATGCTTTTCAACATATTTACCAACAACCTACACTCTGCCAAATGTCAAGCGTCCCTCAAACAATATACTGACAACTTCACATTATTCTGTTCTGCCAATAACAGAATTACTTTACAACACCTCACTCAAAACTCATTTTCATCAATTGAAAGCTGACCAATAATCCCCAGCTTCTACTCAACCCCCCCAAAAAAAAATTGCCACTGTTCCTCCCCAAAGCACTTACCCACCTCAAACTAAATATCTCAATAACAGTAACTCCCCTCTAGAATTTACCCCTGCACAAAACTGCTGCGCATGACAATTAGTGATAGTCTATTGTGCATGTAAGTCAAATTTCAGGTTACCAAAAAGATCACAAAAAATTAGGGTCACTCTATAAAACAAAAAATATTTTAATGATTCATCCAGGAAACACCTGGCTTCTATACTCCTATTCCTCACTTTACTATATGGTTTCCCAGCATTGCTTAGCCCTCAAGCTTCTGCTAAAAATATACTAAACTGCTGCTACAATAAAATAGCAAAATTTGGCACTAACTCATCAAACAGAACCCATGACTGCTTAGCCCTAAAACAGCTTAAATGGCTTATATTATCTGAGCAGCTATCTTACATATAACTAGTCCTAGTCCACAGATTAATATACATAGCAGAACAAAGCAAGGCCCTACTAGAGTCATTGAACATATATACCCCTGCTAGGCCACTTCAATCTGGAAACAAAATGCTCCTCAGTACATACAAATCACACCTGTCATCAGGAACATCTCTCTATTCCAGCTAGGTAGCCCACTGCTGAAACTCTATCCCCTCATCCCTTAAACATATTAGCAGCCTTTTCAGTTTCAAGACCAGTCTAAAAAACATATACATCTGACACTTGAAACTGTATATTTACAATCCTAAAACAGATGCATGTCCACCTACTCACTATAACTATACATTTCTCACTCTAAATTCACTAACCCCTCTGTATCTTATGGCTTAACATCAAAAGAAGCTATCACTTTAATGATACATTACTACTAATGTACACTCTTCTACCTCATCAGCCAATACTTACTATGTATTTTCCTTTCTTGTCGCCTTCTATAACATTCTCATCTTTCTAAAAGTAATCAACTCTCTCTCTCTCTCTGTCCCCATGTCCTTCATTTTCACTCCTGCTCATTACTTTTTCCTCATCTCATTCTAGCTCCTGTCTATTTTGGCAGCAGATACTCTATTATTTTTACTTCCATACATTATTAGAAATATAGTTAACATTTAAAAAAAACTATGTATTAGTTTGCTTGACATAGCCTATCTACTTCTGCAATACCTATTACTATTTGCAGTACAAATTGTAATTGTAATATTTCAGTAAATTTATTTCCATCTGTTTGTATTTTTATCTGTTGTGGTGATTTTCTCCCCATGTATATAATTATTTACCAGCTATTATAAGATGTTTTATGTGTGTTTTTGTGGAGCTGTTCTCTCCAACTCATTATAAAATATTTAATCTGTTACGTGGCTTTTTCCCCTTGTATATAATTACTCATCTGCTCTTTAAATGCTTTTGAATCTGTTGTGGAACTTGCTCCCTTGACCTCTGATGAAAATGGGCCATTGGCTGAGTCAGATCTTTTCTGGTTATTAAAGGACAAATAAATACATAAAATAAATAAATACTAGCAGAAAAGTTAGATTATGGCCTACAAAAACCCACTTCTGCCCTACAAACCATCGCAGGAAAGATATACCATTTTGTTGCAAAGTCCCTCACTAAGAACATCATTGCCTCACACTGACTAAGGCCAAATGGCTGACAATAAAACAGAAGACAGACCTGCCTGGTTCTCTGCTCTACAAACCCTTGAGCCAGAGTCATTTCTCCCTCTTTCTGAGAAACTTCTTAATAAAACCTCCTCTCACGATCTCAGACACCATGCTCAAAGCTGTTCCAAATTCTATTGATACCACACTAACCATGTATTCTCCACACTTAGACCAAACTATGGCAATCCCTTTTTAAAGACCCTCACTATTACATTGATTTCAGACCTTCACTCCAAACATCCCTGTACAACGAATTTGAGTGTAAATGTCTTCTGATGGGTCACATTACTCATTTTCAAGAACTCATTCCTGCTTCATCTGCTTCTATTGTTACTTCTTCAAACTGTAACCCTGCAGACTCTATAGTCTTCCTCTTCCATTCTTCCCTTTATTCTCTTTATCTCTTCCCTTGTCTCCTTCTTCCCTCATGTGTGTGTGTGTGTGTGTGTGTGTGTGTGTGTGTGTGTGTGTGTGTGTGTGTGTGTGTGTGTGTGTGTGTGTGTGTGTGTGTGTGTATATATGTGTGTGTATATATATATATATATATATATATATATATATATATATATATCTATAGAGAGAGAGAGAGAGAGAGAGAGTCAGCATGAGTCAATGCACTCCTCAAGCATTTTGATTAGCTCTGGGAAATGTTTTTAGCAAATGGACTCTTAAATGGTTTTGAGGGGCAGTATTTAAATGGATTTTAATCTGGCTATATTCAAGGGCTTAATTACTTTCTCTAGTATTATGAATAAAGCTGCAGTTTGTCAGAAAGAATCAAGTGGCACCCTGTTAATAAAAGTGCTGATCTTGTATGCGCATGGGTGTGTGTGCGCGCATATATATATATATATATATATATATATATATATATATTTAGATATAGTCAGATAAGTAAATAAATATCTGTTTACTCAGAATAAACACACGCGTGCACACAGTTACATTTTATATTACTGCTCACTGCTGTTTCATTTGAATTATTAGTGAAACTCTCAGGTCTTAAATTTTTAAGATGTTAACAACTCTTAGAAAAATTATTAACATGGGTGACAGGTCATTTTCAGTAGTAGCTCCTATTCTTTGGAACTTATTATTCAGAAAATTAAAAAAAAATCTCTTCTTTTAATCTCAAAGATGTCTTAGAAAAAAATCAAAGAACAGAATTTCTTAGTATTGCAAAATTGCCTAGTATGTCCTTTATGTGATATATGAACTTAAATTGTTTTTATGGTAAGATAAATTAGATGCTGTTGAACTCACATTTTCATAACAGGTTTGTGTCTTGAGCGTTTAGTTCACTGCATTTTTAATTGCCAGCTATTATCTGTAACTTATCTGACATTGTCATTTTATTTTTTTTGTTATCAGTTATCTTACAGGGAGAAGACTGACTGAGGGTGAAATTTGCCAGCAAAAATACTATTATTATAGAGAGATCATAAGTAACTAAAATTTGCTGAGCATTATACTGAATTGCTACAATTTGTAACACCCAGTTATTCACAGTATATTGTATTGTCTCATGGCCTTCTCACTTTCTGTGACAGCATGCTTTTTAAGATTGTAACATTTGACCCAATTATTGACACACAATGGAATTCTTTTCAGGTAGACTCAAGAGTGGGATTTATTCCATGAAGAAATGTATACACTTTCTAAAAGATCTGAAAATACAAGCTGTGTAGTATATGAGAAACAGTTTATATATCTTGTAAATAATCTGTCATAATATTATATTTGATTTCACTTCTGACATGTTTTTGGGATATCTTCACATTCTGGAAGTGATTCTCAATGGGCATGATAATTTGAATGTGAAACTATAATTTCTGGTTATATTTTTTCTGCTAGGACTAGATTCATGATGTAGAGTATGGCTATACCCACATAACAGTGATCATTTAGTTCTCTCTCTGGATTATTTTTGGAAAACATGGCTGAAATTTAACATATGAAAGTGGCATTACTACTTTTTAACAATGTAGCAGTTAATGAGCTTTAAGTGCTAGTTCAGTGCATCCCCTTTCAGTCTACTAAACATTTACATTGGTTCTTTCTGCTATTCAGCTAGAATTCTGCACATTGAGTTGATGAAGTTCACCTAGGTCTTTACTTGTTAAGGTTTTATGGATGTAGTTCGCCTGTGTCTTTGTATCCTAGATCATTCACTAGTTTCTCCCCTGTCCTGTATGCTTTACCACAGATCAGGTTAAAGTATGAGCAGGGTATCCACAAGTCCATAACATTTTTAACATATGACAACCATCATAGAAAACATCACAAATCCCAGCAGACATACAATAGCATTTGATCATTACTTTCACTTCAAAGCCTAAAAGTAACCAAACTTTGTCAACATCTAAACATCTGAATAGGCTAAGAGTGCAAAAAGGACTGTATGGCGGTGCGATAAAGGAAAAAAAATAATGGAGTCTGCAGACAAAGAAAAGTTCTTCAACAGTAGAGTTCAGACTGATATTCAAGCATTCCTTGTGATAGTCTTTTCAAGGTGGAATCTCTATGCATACATTTTTCATGGATGAATATGTGACCATGGACTACATAGCTCCTCACAGGATACCATACCCTTCAGTTTATTTTTTATTTTTTTTCCACAGATATTTTTCCCCGCTCTTGAAGTTTTTAAATTACCTGCTTTTGGGAAAGGATAATGCTTTATTCCTCAGTTATGTATACGGCAGCATATGTTCACCATGTAATACTTTATTCCTCAGTTATGTATACTGCGGCATATGTTCACCATGTAATGCTTTATTCCTCAGTTACGTAGATCGCAGCATATGTTCACTATGTAATGCTTTATTCCTCAGTTACGTATACTGCAGCATATGTTCACCATGTAATGCTTTATTCCTCAGTTACGTATACTGCGGCATATGTTCACCATGTAATGCTTTATTCCTCAGTTACGTATACTGCAGCATATGTTCACCATGTAATGCTTTATTCCTCAGTTACGTATACAGCAGCATATGTTCACGATCTAATGCTTTATTCCTCAGTTATGTATACTGCAACATATGTTCACCATGTAATGCTTTATTCCTCAGTTACGTATACTGCAGTATATGTTCACTATGTAATGCTTTATTCCTCAGTTATGTATACTGCAACACATGTTCACCATGTAATACTTTATTCCTCAGTTATGTATACTGCAGCATATGTTCACCATGTAATGCTTTATTCCTCAGTTACGTATATCGCAGCATATGTTCACTATGTAATGCTTTATTCCTCAGTTATGTATACTGCAGCATATGTTCACTATGTGATGCTTTATTCCTCAGTTACGTATACTGCAGCATATGTTCAGTATGTAACACCATTGTGGATGTAATGCTGCACAAAGAAGGTCAGAAAGTCTTGATTAGGGACATATCTAGACTAAGGACCATGTTATATCATTTCCTATTATAAATGAAACTATTAATTTTTAAAATCCAGTAACTTTGCAGGTGTCAGAAAAATGACATTCTTTGCAGTTATGTATTCTGTGTTGAAAGATTTACTATTGCAAATTCAGCGAAGGTGTCAACTCTTCTCAAGATTTAGACATGTTATGACATGAGATTTTAGTTTACAAAGATCTAAAGAAAAGATGGCGATAACTTAGTGAGTTTTGCCATTTTTTTGATAATCTGGAACCAAATGCAATATTTTAGCAAATGTATATAGTAGGCTTGTTGGCCGAGGCACTAGAGTGAAATAGATTTTGTGTATTTTATCTGTGGCTGTTGTTTCAATATTGTATTATTTTTGTTGGTGGTTATCCAGTATACAGTAGACAACTATACTAAAGTATTCAGAGATATAATAAATTCATAGGAGCTTGTTAAACTAACTTACATCACAATGGAAATGAATGAAAAAGAGGCAAATGAAAATATTGACTTTCACGAAAACATAAAACATGCACTTTTGCAAGGCAGAATAACCCAGCATCTCATTTAATTTCTACTTCAAATATGCAGCATCTGAGACTGTGTAACCTTAGGAGTAAGATAAAACCTTTCTATACCCACAGTTCTGCAGTTTCAATAACATTAAGTCACACTATACAATTACAGAGTGATTCAACTAAATATGGCAATGAACCCACTGAGATTAAGGTCAGCTCAATGTAAGGTATGTTTTCCAATATAACAGTGGAGGTCCCACTAATAACCACAGGTTCTTTATTCCCTTGTCATATATCTGCAAAGGAAAATTAACAAAAATTAGATTTAACTCTCACCAAAGCATGCCTGAGATGTCATGGCTTCCTGTGTCCATATGTTATTTATCTTCCAGTTTCCTTTCAACAGGAGCAGACAGGCTTAGGGACTATAGTCAGGTATAGGCAGGCTTTACCATTTCAGGTAAATATCCACATATCTGTTTATTTTCCATAGCCATGAATAACTATTTCAAGCTAACTGGAGACAGAATCTATGTCGTCAAGAAACAGGAGTAATCATATAAGAAGATCGAGATGAAATGCTAAGCACCATAGTACACATATATTCAACATTTAGGATCACTTGATTTTGCATATTGGAATGCCACTATATCTTAATAGTGGGGGGAGGAAATTGAAGATCATAGCTGAAACCTTTAAGATCATGTGGCAAACAACAGAGCAAGCCTACTTCACACCGAAGAAACGCCGCTAGAGAATCAAACAGGTTGCAATGTCTAAGGCACAGAAATGAACACAAGCGATGATGTTCTGTGCTAAGTGAGCGTGTGTGCATCTGTAATCCTCCTGTGTACCTCGTTAACTGCTGGAACAAAAACATGTCTCAGTTAAAATGCTGGGTATTTTACTGTCACCACTTACTCAACCATCAGATTATTTACACTATACCTGCATCAGCAATTGCACTATTTTTGTCAGTAATGACATTCCCAACAATGTCATATCTAAAGAAAGGAATTGAAATGTAGACATATTGCATGATTATATATCTGTATCAGCAATCATGATATTGCAGATGACATACAATTAGATTGCCTAGCATTTATAATAGTAAACCAACCAAATGTATATGCCGACATACTAAGTTTCATTTTGTAATTGCTTAGGATGGATGTGAGATTTCATAACCTGAACAAATTGTTAGGTTGCCGTATTTCACAGTAATATGAATAGATGGCTTAAATTAAAAAAAAATATCCACAGTGCTTAAATTAAAAAAAAATATCCACAGTCACCCAAGATGTTGCATCTTTTGACTCTCTCTCTCTCTCTAATATATATATATATATATATATATATATATATATACACACGCACACACACAATTTCTAATTTGCTGGTTGGAGGGAGGTCAATGTCACCTACAAGAACATATTTATTAATTTTAGTATAGATTATGAAATATGAAAACTTGTTTATGGACTGTTTTTTTTTTAATTTTTAAGAAAAGTATTGAATTGCTTTAAACCTTTAACCATTGTTTTGTTATTCACCTTTCCTCAAGGTTACCTTATCTATTCACATTCTACTATGATACTGCACCTGTGATAATGCCATCCTCTTTTCTTGGTTGTTAAATAAATAAATCAGTAGATTAATATTTTGCATATAACAGGATATGTTTACAATTTTGGTTTTAGAAGTTAACTAGGAGATGACTTATTCTGATGGAGATTTCTTAGCAATGAATTTTGTAAAGTTCAGAACTGACCTGCAGAAATGCTAATGCATTTATGCAGCTTTCTTTTACACTGCAGTACTGTCCTATATTTCTGTCTTCCCTTTTATCTTTACTCTTTCACCTTCACTATACTACATATTTTATCTTGTACCTCAAAAGGCTGAGTATTAATTTGGTCGAAAAGTTTTTGTGGGTGTACAAAAGAAAGAATGAACAAATTAGTTAATGTTCATTTGTGTGAATCTCATATATCTCAATTTTGTTTTGTATACTGTAGGTAAGCAGGACTGTTCAGGAAAACATTTTTAAATGAAACAGTGATGGTTGTGAAGATGTGCAAGTCTGTGTTGTAGCAGGTGGTGTGAATACAAAAGTGTTTGTTAGTTGGGGATAGACTAATAGTTAGTTAAACAAATCAATCCAGTGTTGTACATGCTTTGTGTTGTGTGTGTTCTGTCTCCTTTGCTCTTGCACAGTGGTATTGTTAAAGAAAGGGTTTTTATTAACGTAATGTGCAGGGGTTTGGTTAAGGTTAACACATGGTACAGGGGCAAAGTATTCTGTGTTTTGTTTTCTCTTTTTTATTCTAATATTTGATTTCTACCTTTCTTGATTTAATCATTTTATCACCGGAAAATTTCTTTATCATTAATTTCCTTTGAAATTAAGTACAAATATTTTTCTAAACAGTGAAGTAATTCTCGGATATGACTAGATTTGAGAATTAGTCTGTTCATTTATTATTCACTTGCTTGTTAAACTGGCAGATAGATTGGTGCAGGAAAGTTTTTAGCAGCAGCATAACCCAGAAAAGGAAAAACTTTATAAATATCTGCGTATATGCAAAAAAGATAAGTACTTTTAACATTTTCCACAAGAATAAGGTGCAACTAGAAAAGAAATTTAATAATATACTATAAGTATATATATATATATATATATATATATATATATATATATATATATAGACACCGAGAATCTAACTTGATAAAGGTAACATGGGACAGTACTGAAAGTAAGGTGATACCAGGGGCGGCCCGTGCTATTGGACTGCCGGACTGCAGCCCCCTCAAACCAAAAAGAACTCAAAAAAGTTTTAAGCATGCGCAGTAGACCAGACTACTGGTCTACTGTATGCGCGTGCTCACAGCAGTCCGGCAGGACTGATAGGGAAACACAAGGAGACGTGTGTGCACTTTAAAGTGCACAGACACGCTGGGATTATACAGCGCGGCCGGATTGCAACACGAGCAGCAGGAATGGGAGCTGCAGTCTCATTGGGAAAGGGTTTGGATGCGATCTACTCTTGCGAGTCATTGGAGTATTGCGCGGGAAGGGGTTTGGATCTAACGTTGGAGGACAGGTAAGTGTTGAATATGGTGCTTGTGAAACTGGTTAAGTGTTGAATATATGGTGCTTGTGAAACTGGTTAAGTGTTGAATATATGGTGCTTGTGAAACTGGTTAAGTGTTGAATATATGGTGCTTGTGAAACTGGTTAAGTGTTGAGTATATGGTGCTTGTGAAACTGGTTAAGTGTTGAGTATATGGTGCTTGTGAAACTGTGTGTGTGTGTGTGTGTGTGTGTGTGTGTGTGTGTGTGTGTGTGTGTGTGTGTGTGTGTGTGTGTGTGTGTGTGTGTGTGTGTGTGTGTGTGTGTGTGTGTGTGTGTGTGTGTGTGAAAATGCCCCAGGTGCTCATGGTGGTGTGGTAGGGAATACCTCAGGCTTGAACCCTGTACCCTGTATGCAGGTGTTAAAGACTTGAGTTCCCTACCCACCACCATTTGTACAAAAATTGCGGATTTTTGCCTCATATTTTATCTGATCTGTTCCTCATAATATCTGTGGTTTGTAAATGTTGCAATGCTTGATATTTGATGGTGAAGTAGTAGCATTGTTGCCTCACAACTGCAGGTTCTCAGGTTTGATTCTTGGCTGGGATTCCTTCTTTGTGGGGTCTGTATCTTCTCCCTGTGTTTGTGTGGGGTTTGCTTTTATTTGATGGTGCACTGGTAGCATTGTTGCCTCACAGCTGCAGGTTCTCAGGTTTGATTCTTGGCTGGGGTTCCTTCTTTGTGGGGTCTGTATCTTCTTTCTGTGTTTGTGTGGGTTTGCGTTTGTGTCCTCCCATGTTACAAAGACATGTCTGCATTATTTTTTCCTGGGCCTCTGCTGAAAATAGTTTTTTTGTTCCAAGTCAGACTGTCCTGATTAACAAATGTTAAATAAAATTGACAGGCATTTGAATTTCAGACTTCAGGTTTCTGAATGTTTAATTTCTTACATATTTGATGGTGCAGTGGCAGTATTGTTGCCTCAGAGTCACAGCTATAGGATTTGTGGTTTGATTCTTGGCTGGGGTGCCTTCTTTGTGGAGTCTGCATCTGTGTTTGTGTGGATTTGCTCTGGTGTCCTGCCATTTTACAAAGATGTGTCTACAGTATTTCTCCCTGGGCCTCTGCTGAAAATTGTTTTTGTTCCATCACAAGTAAAATTGACAGGCATTTGAATTTCAGACTTCATAGTCTTCAGAAAATACATAGTAAAACAACTTTTATTCTAGCAATAAATATATAGTAACACAACCTTTTATTATAGCAATTTTTTAAGTTTATAAGGTGACTATTTGAAATGTTTCCTTATTTTTGGGACTGTAATACCCTGTTAGTGGCTTTGTCCAGGATTTTTGTGCTAAGGTTGACAGCTATGGCAAGAACTGAATTCACTGAATGTTTGAGGGCTGCATTCCCTCATTACTGGGTTTGTCCAGGTGTTTTGTGCTAAGAGGTTGACAGCTATGGTGAGAACTGAATTCATTAAATGATAGCCATTTAAGTTTCAGTCTTCCTCTCATTCACAAAACAGCTGATTTGGCGTAGTGGTATGTTGCTCTTGACTGTTTTGCACAGGGACCTTGTCTGTAAAATGTACGGTGGTAACACAGCTTTTTCTTTCACAAAGCAGGTGATTTGGCATAGTGGTATGTTCTGAGTGTTTTTTGCAGAGGGACTTTGGCAGTAAAATGTATGGTGGTACCGTGGTAACACAGCATTTTATTCTAGCAGCTTTCCAAGATTATACAAGCAATGTTTAATGTGTCCCTGGTTTTGCCCTTTGACCCACCCCAATAAATTGGCTTTTTCCAGACTTCTTGTGCTGCAGTTGAGATGCAGTTGAGTATTGAGTAGATTTTACAAGGAGCTGAGAGCTGCAGGGGAAGAGAAGTTTAGTGCTAATAGCACACCAGGCTGTGTGCTTGCTTTTGTTACAGAAGGTTGTTGGTTCTACTCCCATAAGGGGTGAATGCTGCCGTACTGAAAGTTAAGATACTAATTATGAGCCTGTTATCAGTTTGCCATCCATTTCCTATTGCAATATTACTAGCTTATTTGTAATGTAATTTAGGCAATTTATTCCACAGGGGCATCAGACACTTTATTGTTCGATGAAACCATGAAATATAAAGGTGATTGCTAGCACCAACCTCTTCATTACAGATTTATTTAACGTGGAATTATTTAGATGACTTTTTTTACTACTTCAGAGATTGTGCATATTTACTGATAATGGTGGATTGTAGAATTGTTCATATTTACTGATAATAGTGGACTGTAGAAGTTTGAGTAGACTTTTATGATGGAAATGTTCTGAATTGGACAGTTTTGTTTCATTGTTTACTGGAAAAATGTTCAAAACAATAGGAAGGTGTATCAATGAACACATGTGTTTCATATGCAAGGGGCCTATGATTTGAAAACAGCCGAGAATTAATTTTTATCTGCCACGAGTAAAATGTATTTTCTTTGAATGTGGATTTTAATGTTGTTTCAGTGAATGTGAGTTTCAAGGGCAGAGAAGGTTTAATGCCAAGTTTGTTTAGCAGATGTGTCTTAGTGTTTGTGCTGTAAAATGCAAAAATAAAACTTTCAAATGAAGTTCAAATCATCATAGAAGTAAATCAGTATGCACATTAGTGTTTATGGTAAATGGAGTGAAATAGCAAAGTAATGGATCATTGGAATGGCTGCAGGGAGGCTCCATTCGACCAGGGTTTTGTGAGGGGGAAGGGCGGCAAACTTAGACAGCCCCAGCTGAACCATACCTCCCAACTGTCCAGATTTTCAAAGAATGAATAGATTTTTTTGCTTCTTATTTTTGATTTGTTCCTCATAAAAATTTGTGGTTTTCTGGCAAATCATTTAGGAATTAAGTCACTAAATAATGACACACCTAGTTTCAGACTTCATAACCTTCAGAAAAATCCATGCTGAAGTAAGACCTGTTCTATCAACTGTCCCAATTTATAGAAGAGCATTTTTTAGTACTGTTTATATGTTCCCCCCAATATATTTGGCCTTGTCCAGATTTATGTCCCAGTTTATACAAGAGCAATTTTTAGTACTGTTTATATGTTCCCCCAATATATCTGGCCTTGTCCAGATTTATTGCATTAACAGGTTGAGAGGTACATGCAAATAAATTGCTTTATAGAATTAGGCATAGCCAAACCTCTGAACTGTCCCTGATTTTGACTCAAAATGTTGCTCTTCCCCTAATGATCCCTCTGCAAAATAGCAATTTTGGAAGAAAACATGGAGGGTTTATAATTAAGAAATAACTGTAATAATCAGATTACTTTTATTTCAGAAATGCATGTAGATTATTTTATTTTGTCAGCTGCTCAAGTTAGCAGTACTAATATTAAAGTGTCCCTTCTTTGGCAGGTTCCCAGCTGTATTGTGTTGCTATTTTATATTTTTACATCACATTTGTTGGTCCATTTTTCATAAAATTGTGTTTTTTTTTGGCAAATTAGTGACAAATAATTAAAGACTTAAGTTAGAAAATAATGACAGACATTTGAGTTTCAGATTTCATACCATTCAGAAAATTCATACTAATGCAAGACCTCTATTAGCTTTCTAAGGTTATAAGAGCGATATTTTAAAAATTGTCCTTATTTTTGGGCCTTTGTCCCATTTCTTTGTATGGCTTTGTCCAGATTTCTTGCTCTGAGGTTGAGAGGTATGACAAATGTATCAGGGCCATCAGAAGTCAGCCAGAGACATTTCAAACTGTGACATACTTGTTACACCCCACTCCCCCATGTAGTGACTCTGGATGTGTCAAGCAAGGCAAGGAGTAGTTATGCAGTGTAAATGTGCAGAGAATCCCACCCATCCAAGGTAGACACAAGTACTAGAGTGGCTTTTCATCTGTCCTTGATTTTTGCAGAATGGTCTGGTTTCTGTCATATTTTTTGTACTGTTGATTTATGCTTATTACTCAAAGTGCCTGTTGTTCTGTGTTTAAGTAGCAATACTTTAATGACCATCAGGTAAGCTTGGCTGAGATTGCAAGATGCAAGTAATCTTTAATAAGCATACTGTTAAAGAATTGCCAACATTGAAAGCCTTTGTGTTGCCATGTAGAGAATACTTAACTAGATAATGTATAAGCCTTGGGTATTGAAATGCATATGGCAGTATTTGTAATAAAGGACAGAATTACATTATTTTAAGAGTCTCATTACACTTGGAGACTTACAGACAGTCATCTCTGCAGGCTTTAACCATAAACCGAATGCCAATCGCGTGGTCTATAACCTGTATAGTAATCCTTTTAAGCAATGTATCTTGAGCTTATTTCTTGTTTGCTTTTCATTTTTTACTTTGATCATGTTTTCCCCATGAAACAAGTAGATGTCAGGCAGCACGCCTTTTTGGATAAGAAACATTTTTACAAGTGGGGCATCAGAGATTTCTACTTTCAGCATGTTACTTGTTACTTTAATAAAGCTGAATATAAATTATTAGAACTGCAGTGCAAGAAGTGGTTTGAGTTGAGTGCTGCTTGTTTTTCTTATACTTGATTTTGACTGGCATTCCATTAATGTATTTAAAAAAAGTAATTTTTTTTTCATGCCTCACAACCTTTTTTGTTTCCATCTAGATATTAAGCTGTCATGCAGCCAATGCATTGACATATTTTTATTCTTCTACACTTCATTTTGTCTTGATTGGACTCTCATGACAACTGTTTGGCACCCAGTGCAGTACATTTAGTTTTTGAGGTTTGCTACTACAGGTGTTTGTGTGTGAGGGAATACCTCAGGCTTGAACCCTGTACCTTGTATGCAGGTGTTAAAGACCTTAATTCCCTACCCACCACCATTTGTGGAAAAAAAAACTGCAGATTTTTGCCTCATGTTTGATCTGATCTGTTCCTCATAATATCTGTGGTTTGTAAATGTTGCAATGCTTGATATTTGATGGGGCAGTTGTAGCATTGTTGCCTCACAGCTGCAGGTTCTCAGGTTTGCTTCTTGGCTGGGGTGCCTTCTTTGTGGGGTCTTATCTTCTCCCTGTGTTTGTGTGGGTTTGCTTTTGTGTCCTCCCATGTTGCAAAGACATTTCTGCATTATTTCTTCCTGGGCCTCTGCCGAAAATTGTTTTTTTGTTCCAAGTCAGACTGTCCTGATTAACAAATGTTAAATAAAATTGACAGGCATTTGAATTTCAGACTTCAGGTTTCTGAATGTTTAATTTCTTACATATTTGATGGTGCAGTGGCAGTATTGTTGCCTCAGAGTCACAGCTATAGGATTTGTGGTTTGATTCTTGGCTGGGGTGCCTTCTTTGTGGAGTCTGCATCTGTGTTTGTGTGGATTTGCTCTGGTGTCCTGCCATTTTACAAAGATGTGTCTACAGTATTTCTCCCTGGGCCTCTGCTGAAAATTGTTTTTGTTCCATCACAAGTAAAATTGACAGGCATTTGAATTTCAGACTTCATAGTCTTCAGAAAATACATAGTAAAACAACTTTTTATTCTAGCAATAAATATATAGTAACACAACCTTTTATTATAGCAATTTTTTAAGTTTATAAGGTGACTATTTGAAATGTTTCCTTATTTTTGGGACTGTAATACCCTGTTAGTGGCTTTGTCCAGGTTTTTTGTGCTAAGGTTGACAGCTATGGCAAGAACTGAATTCACTGAATGTTTGAGGGCTGCATTCCCTCATTACTGGGTTTGTCCAGGTGTTTTGTGCTAAGAGGTTGACAGCTATGGTGAGAACTGAATTCATTAAATGATAGCCATTTAAGTTTCAGTCTTCCTCTCATTCACAAAACAGCTGATTTGGCGTAGTGGTATGTTGCTCTTGACTGTTTTGCACAGGGACCTTGTCTGTAAAATGTACGGTGGTAACACAGCTTTTTCTTTCACAAAGCAGGTGATTTGGCATAGTGGTATGTTCTGACTCTTTTTTTTGCAGAGGGACTTTGGCAGTAAAATGTATGGTGGTACCGTGGTAACACAGCATTTTATTCTAGCAGCTTTCCAAGATTATACAAGCAATGTTTAATGTGTCCCTGGTTTTTGCCCTTTTGACCCACCCCAATAAATTGGCTTTTTCCAGACTTCTTGTGCTGCGAAGTTGAGATGCAGTTGAGTATTGAGTAGATTTTACAAGGAGCTGAGAGCTGCAGGGGAAGAGAAGTTTAGTGCTAATAGCACACCAGGCTGTGTGCTTGCTTTTGTTACAGAAGGTTGTTGGTTCTACTCCCATAAGGGGTGAATGCTGCCGTACTGAAAGTTAAGATACTAATTATGAGCCTGTTATCAGTTTGCCATCCATTTCCTATTGCAATATTACTAGCTTATTTGTAATGTAATTTAGGCAATTTATTCCACAGGGGCATCAGACACTTTATTGTTCGATGAAACCATGAAATATAAAGGTGATTGCTAGCACCAACCTCTTCATTACAGATTTATTTAACGTGGAATTATTTAGATGACTTTTTTACTACTTCAGAGATTGTGCATATTTACTGATAATGGTGGATTGTAGAATTGTTCATATTTACTGATAATAGTGGACTGTAGAAGTTTGAGTAGACTTTTATGATGGAAATGTTCTGAATTGGACAGTTTTGTTTCATTGTTTACTGGAAAAATGTTCAAAACAATAGGAAGGTGTATCAATGAACACATGTGTTTCATATGCAAGGGGCCTATGATTTGAAAACAGCCGAGAATTAATTTTTATCTGCCACGAGTAAAATGTATTTTCTTTGAATGTGGATTTTAATGTTGTTTCAGTGAATGTGAGTTTCAAGGGCAGAGAAGGTTTAATGCCAAGTTTGTTTAGCAGATGTGTCTTAGTGTTTGTGGTGTCAAATGCAAAATAAAACTTTCAAATGAAGTTCAAATCATCATAGAAGTAAATCAGTATGCACATTAGTGTTTATGGTAAATGGAGTGAAATAGCAAAGTAATGGATCATTGGAATGGCTGCAGGAGGCTCCATTCGACCAGGGTTTTGTGAGGGGAAGGGCGGCAAACTTAGACAGCCCCAGCTGAACCATACCTCCCAACTGTCCAGATTTTCAAAGAATGAATAGATTTTTTGCTTCTTATTTTTGATTTGTTCCTCATAAAAATTTGTGGTTTTCTGGCAAATCATTTAGGAATTAAGTCACTAAATAATGACACACCTAGTTTCAGACTTCATAACCTTCAGAAAAATCCATGCTGAAGTAAGACCTGTTCTATCAACTGTCCCAATTTATAGAAGAGCATTTTTTAGTACTGTTTATATGTTCCCCCCAATATATTTGGCCTTGTCCAGATTTATGTCCCAGTTTAAACAAGAGCAATTGTTAGTACTGTTTATATGTTCCCCCAATATATCTGGCCTTGTCCAGATTTATTGCATTAACAGGTTGAGAGGTACATGCAAATAAATTGCTTTATAGAATTAGGCATAGCCAAACCTCTGAACTGTCCCTGATTTTGACTCAAAATGTTGCTCTTCCCCTAATGATCCCTCTGCAAAATAGCAATTTTGGAAGAAAACATGGAGGGTTTATAATTAAGAAATAACTGTAATAATCAGATTACTTTTATTTCAGAAATGCATGTAGATTATTTTATTTTGTCAGCTGCTCAAGTTAGCAGTACTAATATTAAAGTGTCCCTTCTTTGGCAGGTTCCCAGCTGTATTGTGTTGCTATTTTATATTTTTACATCACATTTGTTGGTCCATTTTTCATAAAATTGTGTTTTTTTTTGGCAAATTAGTGACAAATAATTAAAGACTTAAGTTAGAAAATAATGACAGACATTTGAGTTTCAGATTTCATACCATTCAGAAAATTCATACTAATGCAAGACCTCTATTAGCTTTCTAAGGTTATAAGAGCGATATTTTAAAAATTGTCCTTATTTTTGGGCCTTTGTCCCATTTCTTTGTATGGCTTTGTCCAGATTTCTTGCTCTGAGGTTGAGAGGTATGACAAATGTATCAGGGCCATCAGAAGTCAGCCAGAGACATTTCAAACTGTGACATACTTGTTACACCCCACTCCCCCATGTAGTGACTCTGGATGTGTCAAGCAAGGCAAGGAGTAGTTATGCAGTGTAAATGTGCAGAGAATCCCACCCATCCAAGGTAGACACAAGTACTAGAGTGGCTTTTCATCTGTCCTTGATTTTTGCAGAATGGTCTGGTTTCTGTCATATTTTTTGTACTGTTGATTTATGCTTATTACTCAAAGTGCCTGTTGTTCTGTGTTTAAGTAGCAATACTTTAATGACCATCAGGTAAGCTTGGCTGAGATTGCAAGATGCAAGTAATCTTTAATAAGCATACTGTTAAAGAATTGCCAACATTGAAAGCCTTTGTGTTGCCATGTAGAGAATACTTAACTAGATAATGTATAAGCCTTGGGTATTGAAATGCATATGGCAGTATTTGTAATAAAGGACAGAATTACATTATTTTAAGAGTCTCATTACACTTGGAGACTTACAGACAGTCATCTCTGCAGGCTTTAACCATAAACCGAATGCCAATCGCGTGGTCTATAACCTGTATAGTAATCCTTTTAAGCAATGTATCTTGAGCTTATTTCTTGTTTGCTTTTCATTTTTTACTTTGATCATGTTTTCCCCATGAAACAAGTAGATGTCAGGCAGCACGTCTTTTTTTGGATAAGAAACATTTTTACAAGTGGGGGCATCAGAGATTTCTACTTTCAGCATGTTACTTGTTACTTTAATAAAGCTGAATATAAATTATTAGAACTGCAGTGCAAGAAGTGGTTTGAGTTGAGTGCTGCTTGTTTTTCTTATACTTGATTTTGACTGGCATTCCATTAATGTATTAATTTATTTTTTCATGCCTCACAACCTTTTTTGTTTCCATCTAGATATTAAGCTGTCATGCAGCCAATGCATTGACATATTTTTATTCTTCTACACTTCATTTTGTCTTGATTGGACTCTCATGACAACTGTTTGGCACCCAGTGCAGTACATTTAGTTTTTGAGGTTTGCTACTACAGGTGTTTGTGTGTGAGGGAATACCTCAGGCTTGAACCCTGTACCTTGTATGCAGGTGTTAAAGACCTTAATTCCCTACCCACCACCATTTGTGGAAAAAAACTGCAGATTTTTGCCTCATGTTTGATCTGATCTGTTCCTCATAATATCTGTGGTTTGTAAATGTTGCAATGCTTGATATTTGATGGGGCAGTTGTAGCATTGTTGCCTCACAGCTGCAGGTTCTCAGGTTTGCTTCTTGGCTGGGGTGCCTTCTTTGTGGGGTCTTATCTTCTCCCTGTGTTTGTGTGGGTTTGCTTTTGTGTCCTCCCATGTTGCAAAGACATTTCTGCATTATTTCTTCCTGGGCCTCTGCCGAAAATTGTTTTTTTTGTTCCAAGTCAGACTGTCCTGATTAACAAATGTTAAATAAAATTGACAGGCATTTGAATTTCAGACATCAGGAATCTGAATGCTTATGTCCTTGCATATTTGATGGTGCAGTGGTAGTATTGTTGCCTCACAGCTATAGGTTTTCTGGTTTGATTCTTGGCTGGGGTGCTTTCTGTGTGGAGTCTGCATCTCCTCCCTGTGTTTGTGTGGATTTGCTCTGGTACCCTGTCATTTTACAAAGACGTGTCTGCAGTATTTCTCCCTGGGTCTCTGCTGAAAATTTTTATTCTGTCAGCAGTAAAATTGACAGGCATTTGAATTTCAGACTTCATGTTCTTCAAAAAATACACAGTAACACAACCGTAACACAACCTTTTATTCTAGCAATTTTCTAAGTTTATAAGATGAATATTTGAAATGTGTCCCTATTTTTGGGACTGTATTCCCTCATTATTGGCTTCGTCCAGGTTTTTTGTGCTAAGGTTGACAGCTATGGCAAGAACTGAATTCACTGAATGTTTGAGGGCTGTATTCCCTCATTACTGGGTTTGTCCAGGTGTTTTGTACTAAGAGGTTGACAGCTATGGTGAGAACTGAATTCACTAAATGATAGCCATTTAAGTTTCAGTCTTCCTCTTTTACAAAGCAGCTGATTTGGGCGTAGTGGTATGTTGCTCTGTTTTGCACAGGGAGCTTGGCAGTAAAATGTATGGTTCTAGCAACTTTCCAAGATTACACAAGCAATGCTTGTGTCCCTGGTTTTTGGGCTTTTGACCCCCCCCCCAATACATTTTGGCTTTTTCCAGTTTTCTTGTGCTGCGAAGTTGAGTATTGAGTAGATTTTACAAGGAGCTGAGAGCTGCAGGGGAACAGAAGTTTAGTGCTGCTTAAGTGAAGTTGGTTTTCCTTGTTAATAGCACAACAAGTTGTGTACTTACCTTTGATGCAGAAGGTTGTGGGTTCTACTCCCACAAGGGGTGGATGCTGCTGTATTGAGAATGTTCTCCTTGGTGAAAATACTAACTATGAGTCCGTTATCAGTTTGCCATCCATCTCTTGCAATATTACTAGCTTATCATTTTTTTAATGTAATATAGCCAATTTATTCCTGAGGGGCAACAGGCACTTTATTTTTCAATGAAACCATGAAATATAAAGGTGTTTGCTAGCAGCAACCTCTTCATTAGTTACAGATTTCTTTAATGTGGAATTATTTAGATGACTTTTACTTTTTCAGAGAGAGTGCATATTTACTGATAATGGACTGTAGAATTGTGCATATTTACTGATAATGGACTGTAGAATTGTGCATATTTACTGATAACGGTGGACTGTAGAATTGTGCATATTTACTGATAATGGTGGACTGCGGAAGTCTGAGTATACTTTTATGATAAATGTTCTGAACTGGGCAGTTTTGTCATTATGGGTGCATGCATTTTGTTTCATTGCTTACTGGGAAAATGTTCAAAACAAATTTAAAATGCCCTCTAACAACTGTAATATATTGTACAAGGAATATAATTTAGTACAATGAGGAAGGTGTATCAAAGAGCACATGTATGTTTCATATGCAAGGGGCCTATGATTTGAAAACAGCCCAAAATTAATCTTTATCTGCCACTGGCAAAATGTATTTTCTTTGAATGTGGGTTTCAATGCTATTTCAATTAATGGGTTTCAATGCTGTTTCAATGAATGTGAGTTTCAAGGGCAGAGAAGTTTTAATGCTAAGTTTTCATTGTGAGACTGCATTGCTTTGTTTAGTAGATGACTTAGTGTTTGTGCTGTAAAATACAAAATAAAACTTTCAAATGAAGTCCAACTCCTCATACAAGTAAAGCAGTATGCACATTAGTGTTTATGGTAAATGGAGTGAAATAGCCAAGTAATGGTTCATTGAAATGGCTGCAGAGGCTCCATTCAACCGTGATTTTGTCAGGGGGGAAGGGCAGCAAACTCAGACAGGCCCAGCTGAACTATACCTCCCAACTGTCCAGATTTTCAAAGAATGAATAGATGTTTGCTTCTTATTTTTGGTTTGTTCTTCATAAAATTTGTAGTTTTCTGGCAAATTAAGTCACTAAATAATGATACACTGAGTTTCAGACTTCATAACCTTCAGAAAAATGCATGCAAAAGTAAGAACTGTTATTCTATCAACTGTCTCAATTTCTACAAAAGCAATTTTTAGTACTGTTTATATGTTGCCCCAGTACATTTGGCCTTGTTCAGATTTACTGCATTAACAGGTTGAGAGGTACATGCAAATAAATTGCTTTATAGAATTAGGCATAGCCAACCTCTCAACTGTCTCCGATTTTGGCTTAAAATGTTGCTTTTCCCCCTAATAATCCCTCCACAAAATAGCAATTTTGGAAGAAAACATGGAGGGTTTACAATTAAGAAATAACTGTAATAATCAAAGTTATAGATTACTTGAAATGCATGTAGATTCTTTTATTTTGTCAGCTGCTCAAGTTAGCAGTACTAATATTAAAGTGTCCCTTCTTTGACAGGTTCCCAGCTGTACTGTGTGGCTATTTTATATTTTTGCATCACATTTGGTCCATTTTTCATAAAATTGTGTTTTTTGGCAAATTAGTGACAAATCACTAAAGACTGAAGTTAGAAAATAATGACAGACATTTGAGTTTCAGATTTTATACCCTTCAGAAAAGTCATACTAATGCAAGACCTATTCTATTATCTTTCTAAGTTTATTAGAGCAATATTTAAAAATTGTCCTTATTTGTCGGCATTTGTCCCACTTCTGTGTATGGCTTTGTCCAGATTTCTTGCTCTGAGATTGAGAGGTATGACACATGTCAGGGCCATCACACAGTCAGCCAGAAACATTTCAAATTGTGACATACTTGTTGCACCCCACTCCACCATGTACTGACTCTGGATGTGTCCAAGCAAGGCAAGGAGTAGTTATGCAGTGTAAATGTGCAGTATGCCCCCCCCCATCCAAGGTAGACACAAGTACTACAGTGGCTTTTCATCTGTCCTTGATTTTGCAGAAAGGTCTAGTTTCTGTCATATTTTTGTACTGTTGATTTATGCTTATTACTCAAAGTGCCTGTTGCTCTGTGTTTAAGTAGCAATGCTTTAATGACCATAATGTAAGCTTGTCTGAGATCGTAAGATGCAAATAAGCTTTAATAAGCATACTGTTAAAGAATTGCCAACATTGAAAGCCTTTCTGTTGTTGCCATGCAGAGAATACTTGACTAGATAATGTATAAGCCTTGGGTATTAAAGGACAGGATTCCATTATTTTAAAAAGCTCATTACACTTGTTGGAGACTTCCAGTCATCTCTACAGACTTTACCCGTAAACTAAACAGAATGCCAGTCATGTGTGGTCCATAACCTGTACAGTAATCCTTTAAGCAATGTATCTTGAGCTTGTTTCTTGTTTGCTTTTCATTTTTTACTTACATGTTTTCCCCATGAAACAAGTAGATAGTTGTCAGGCAGCAGGTCTTTTTTGGATAAGAAACATTTTTACAAGTGGGGGCATCACAGAGATTTCTACTTTCAGCATGTTACTTGGAACTTTAATAAAGCTGAATATAAATTATAATTAGAACTGCAGTGCAAGGAGAACTGGTTTGAGTTGAGTGCTTCTGGGTTTTGCTTGTACTTGATTTTGACTGGCATTCCAGTAATGTATTTAAAAAGTAATTTATTTTTTCATGCCTCACAACCTTTTGTTTCCATCTAAATATTAAGTAAGCTGTCATGCAGCCAATGCATTGAAATATTTTTATTCTTCTACACTTATTTTTGTCTTGATTGGACTCTCATAATGATGGTTTGCCACCCGGGGCAGCATATTTAATTAAAGTTAGTTTTTGTAGTTTTGAGCATAGCTCCTCCCCTTTCTGGTTGGCCACACCCCTTGCCCTTGACCCCACCCATTCAGCTGTCTCCTGCAGCCCACCCTTTGATTTGAAGTCACCAGCCGCCACTGGGTGATACTATCAAGGAAGTGAGGTGTAGACATAATTAGGGACAAGACATAATTAGGGACAGGGAAGACAATGTCAACTAACTGAAGATAGAAAAAATATATATATTATTGATTTTTTGGAAATTCAAAATTCATATAGTCAAGGCCATATGTTCAAGTCTGGAAAACTTGAATGTAAAAAAAAAATCAGGATTATGTATGAGGACAAGGGGGCAAGCCCTTCTGTGCCCCCTACACCCCCTGCAAATTATACTGTATCTACTAGCTCCTAGATCACACTACAGTGGGGAAGAGAGTAAATTCCCCAAAATCTCAATCTACACAAAAATGCTTTAATGGGGAATTTACTCTTTTTGCCACTGTAGTGCGCTCTCAAGAATTGTTATATATAATTTGTGGGGATGTTAGGGGTGCAGGGGGGCTTGCCCCCCTGCAAAAATTTATAATTTTTTTTTACATTCAAGTTTTCTGAAATTTGAATGTATGGTCTTGATCATAGGAATTTTGAGTTAATATTATGTAAACCCAAGACAACACATAACTGGTGATAGTGAGAAAAGTGCAACTATATTAGACAAATTCAGGTACAGCATTAGTGTAGTCTGACCACTTTATGTGTAGTATAATGCAGATGTTAGGAAACAAAGACTTTACTGTAACAATAATGTGCCTACACGCATCCCCTATGGGACATGAATCCACAGCTCTCCCCTGTTATGGAGTGTAAAGTACTTCATTTACATGTTGAGTTACACAAGCAGCAAGACAAAAGGGAAACTCACAGCAGTTGGTGGTTATACCCTTACAAAATGAAAGACTGAGAGAGACAAAAGAAATGTTCACCCCGAAGGGATTTTTAACCCACAAATCATCCCACTTCCAGTGTGCAAAGCATTTCATTTACAGGTTGAGCTATAGAAACACAAAGATGTTGGTTGTTACGCACTTGCAGAATTAATGAATAAGACAGTCAGCCATAACTCATGAGAGCACCACCATTGTGGTCTAATCCGTCATCCACAGGCATAGATGGCATTATAATACCTGACAATGGAAACTCCTCGTATGACAGCTGTATCCTATATTGCATGTGCAAACTACTGCACAACAACACGCAGCTCATGCGTGCACCCAGTGCCAGCTGAGGCTGGTATCCACAGTGCATAATAGTGGCTGTACTCAACAGTTGGGCATATGGAACATGGCAGCCCAGCTCTTTGGTATACAATTCTTAGTACCAGTTCTCATCAGCTGTGCATGGGCAGTCATGGTGCTCTTTGCAACCCACTGCTCCACTAAGATCAGAAAAGATAAGGGTCTTGGCAGCCCCAAATGAGAAAGTATGAGTTGTGTTTAATTTTTGACCAGCTTTAAGATGGGACATGGGAGTATATGATAAATATATATATATATATATATATATATATATATATATATATATATATGACATATAGGAGAAATAAGCAGAAGATAGAGCAGATGGTTAGAAACTAAAGAAAGAGCAAGATGGAGGTGGAAAAAGAGGGTATTATTTTCGGACAAATACCCATTTTTCATGCATACAGAGGTGATATGTTGGGGAAGGAGTTAAGGGATGTAACAGGAAGTTAAGAGGGCTTGGTAGCTGGGAAAGGCAGACAAAACTGACAGGGTATGTGATAATACTGTAAGAGTGGGGGGATACAATGGTGAATGAATCATCAGACAAACAGTCTGTAGACTATGTTGAGGGGAGGAGTAAACAACAATCTAGGGTGGGCATAGACATAAATGGGAGGGGAACACCAGGATGTAGGATAGAATGGGGTATCCAAAGCTATAATCTCTAGCAGATGTGACCCGGTGGGAAATTACTGATCACCTTGGGGACCATCACCACTGGGCCTATCTCAGATAGTGGAGACAGTGCTGGACAGGAATGTTACTCAGAGGAGGTTCTCCATCTGCTATTGGGGCTTTCAACCTTTTGTCAAGAATTTCCCCTGCAATGTCTGCCAGCTGCCAACGAGTGACACCTCTGCTGGCTCTTCTACCAGAAAGAACAACTGTCCCAGGCTTTGGTGCATGTAGGGCAGGAGGTGTGGAGGTGATTATAGCATGCTTGGATATAGATATGCTGGTTGCTTCTGGTGTTAATGGTAGTGATGGTGGAAGTGCTGCTACAACCACTTGTGGGGTCTGACTGGCCTTCACAGAAGAATGTGCACAGCTCAAGATGTTGCTGCATATAATAGTAAAATAAATGGAGAAACAAAATAACAACTCAAATAGATCTATGTAATAGAAAATGGTGAGACGAGAGAAATCCAAACACATTGAATACACCCACAGCTGCTATGTAGTTGTCCTATGATGACGTTATACTTAATATACATGAATTAACACCAAATCCAGCTCCCAAGTTAACATCACTGGTAGCTCACACAGGTGAGAGAGGGACCTGGCCCCTGTAACGATGCCTATCTTTCAAAAGACAAATGATTAATGTGATGAGCTACTTGGACAAAGTAATAGAGTCTCTAGTCAAAGATGCAGTGATGATGTCTGAAACAAGTGTACATATGCAAAGAAAAAATGCTGCTCAGGCATTTGTTTGGCAGTTAGAGCAGAGGGTTAAGACCATTAGCTGGAGCCTCTGTGGTACAGGGTTTGATTCTTTTAGCCCTCGTTTGCTGACTGTATGACCTTGAGCAAGTCACTTAACCAGGCATTGCTCCTAGGTCACCCCTGAAAAGGGACAGTATGTCCAGTAGGCCTACTTGGTTAACAAATGGGCATTATTATTATACATTTCAGTTACAATTTGTAAGCAAAGAGACAAGTATATTGAAATAAAAGATTATCCATGACACAGATACCCCAGCCCCTCCTCAAATAATCCTGATACATATTTCTCAGTTGAAATGCTTAAGGTAGTATGAGAAAGAAACCTCAACTGAAATATTATTATAACACAAACAATGGGAGTGGTGGGGATTAGGCCCCCAGGCATCCTAATAATGTGAGAGCACAGGCATAACACCCTGGGCCACTTGTACAAGTATATGGCAGGATGCATGCACAGATACACTCTGCTGGAAAAGCTCACACAGACTCTGCCATAGCTTGCTGTGGAGAAAAGTTAGCTTGCTTTTGATTTCTTGTATTTTGTATTATTTTATTGCCTTTTCTATTTTGTATACTGTGATTTGCTTTCTTTATACTGTGTTTTACTTGTATTTTGCTTTTAATTGCATATTAAAACTTGGAAAGAGACCACAGCTGTCTCTCTTGCAAGTCATACAGAAATTAGAGCAGGTCAATTAAGGAGTCACATAGAGATTAGACCAGGTCATTTAAGGTTAATTATCTGTAAATTGAGGGGGTGGAGCTAGGAACTAAATCTTCTATTTAAGGGGTAAAATAAAACATTTCATAACGTTACTAGGAAAACTCAGCCAGACTATACCACAGCTTGCTGTGAGGGAAAGGTTAGTTTGCTTTTGATCTCTTGTTCTTTGTATCACATTATTGCTTTTTGTATTTTGTATACTGTAGTTTATTTTCATTACATTGTGTTTTACTTGTATTCTGCATTTAATTGCGTATTAAAACTTGGAAAGAGACCACAGCTCTGCCTGTTTTGAATCACACAGAAATTTTTTAAACTCCCTGCTGTTGTGTTGTTAACACAGCTGTCTTTCTAGTTCCCTGTGCCTTATGTTAATTTGAGCACACATCTCCTTCCCTCTCCCCTTTCACTGGTTGTTAGCATTATCATTTTGTGAAATCATTCCCATTCAACTATTTAAATGTGTTGGTCATCCCACTGTAATCCAAAGAACTAGATTACAAAAGTGCCCATTCCCTTTCAATCTATCTTGCTGTTTTAAAATTAGTGGCTCCCCACTTAGACAGCTAAAGCTTAAGTTACCCCCTTTTTCATACCCAACTGCTTAGTGCACACTCCAGTGCTTAGGATATTAACCCATTTTTTCATCTTACCTTTAAACATCTATTGTAAGACCACATTCTGCCTTTCAGTACTCATCTTGGGATTAGTGCTTCTGTTTTCTCCTGGTGAAAGAAGGAACACAGAGGCATTATTTCTTGAAGATTGCTGATCACAGAAAGTGTAATAACTGCTTCATATGTGACAGCTTGGAATTTGTGCTTGTATTCTACTCCTGGTGAGAGAAAGAGCAAGATTCCTGACTGTTTTTGGTTGTGCAGTGAGTGTCTGTGCTTGATGTTCCTGATTGGTCTGGTTATTATTCAAAGCATCTGCCAGGAAAAGGCTACAACAAGCCTACAGTCTCTTGCATCATCTGGGACAAGCCTGTGGAACACCAAACAGGCTGTGGCTTACTTCTCATCTTGGGATTGCTACTAATGTTTTGCTTCTAGTGAGAGAAGAAGCAAAAGAGCATTGTAACCCAGTACAGCAAAGCTATGGTGAAACCAACAGTAGTAGTAGTCAGGCAGTGGCCATTCAGATGACTCCCTTCTTTTCATCATTCTTGACAAGCTAATTCCTTGTTTTCCTTAACTACAGCTTGATTTGTTTCTAATTTCAGAATATCTGCCTAAATACTTCATCCTTAAATTTTCTGGGTCTATATATTAGTTTCCCCTCAAATGTTTGGCAGTGCCCTGTGCAGACACCGACACCTTGAGTGGCATTTTTCCTGTAAAAGCATGACTGAAATTTCACCAATATCTAATTGCACACAGGACAACTAGTTAGCAGTGGCAAGCACTATCCCCCAGAGTTGCAAACTGGATACTCCTGATATTGCTTTATATTCTCATTCCAACTGTCTAATCAATAAAAAAGGGTCTGTTGCCATGGATATGAACTTTATCACTATCTCTGTTATCATGGTGGATTTAGGCATCCTGAGGCAATGTAGAAATCACCTCATGTTTACTGACAACCAGTTAATTCTCAACCAAACTGATATGGTATGTGAGAGATGTATTTATACAATGTCACTGGAGGCAGAGCTCTCAAATAAAAGTACTCCTAGTGTCAGTAGTACACACACTGCACCCATCACATACAATTGAATGCAGACATATAGACCCACACATGCTGAGGCACTTAAATATAAACTTCCTAAGCTCTGAAGATCTCCTAGATGAAGTACACATAACAAATACCCTCAGCAGCCTCAAATGCACTCTTTCAAAACAAAACCCACATCAACACATAGAGCTACATCTCATGGAGCCTGTACTTCTAATACCATAAGGCAAGCCACCTCACAATCCAACATTCTGGTCATTGGCGACTCCATCATGAGACATGCTGATGTCCCTCTTACCAGGCTAAGCAAGGAGAAAGTCGTGGTCAGTTGCTTATCAGGAGCTAGGATCCACCACATTACATTACACATGCACTCAGGTCACTGGACCACAAGTAGCAGTCCATGTGGGAATAAATGACCTGAGACGTACCTCCCTAGACTATATGAAGAGACCCATCATAGAGCTCTCAGAATATGTGTCTAATGCTGGTATGAGCCTGGCATTGAGCAGCATTTTACCCTCTCCATGGATGATGCCACAATATGAACAAAAGATGACTGACTTTAATAAGTGGCTTAGTTTCTGCTGTCATTCTAAGGGGGTGCAATAGTTGTCAGCATGGAAGGAGATGGTCAACGGACCATGCTGCTTTGCCAGGGGTAGTCTACACCTCTCCCTTCTAAGCTTTAAAATATTATCTAAAAATGTGTCTTCTACCATAGTGCCTTCTTTAGGCAATGCCAAACTGAAAGTACTTCCAACATAGCAAATCAAAACCAAGAAAATCTAAAGATATTATTGCTCAATGCTAAGAGTCTAAAGAAATAAACGCTTCACTCCCTAGAAGCTCTCTTTACCCTAGAGAATACTGACATCTGTGCAGTCACTGAGGCATGGTTTGAAGCCATGGACAGTACACCAATAGTGCAAGGTTATAATGCCCTCCATACATTTAGACCACCTACTAAATTGACAGGGACTAAAGGTGAAGGTATCTCGATTTACATCAAAAACAAACATACCTCAAGGCTGGTCAAACAGGACAATGCACTTGAGTTCCTCCATGTTCAAATCACCATAGGCAAAAATCTGGTACTACTTCCTTGCAAGCTATAAGTCCCCCCCTCTATGATCCAGGAAACTCGTATCATGTATTTAAACTTATTGGAAACACTCATCATGCAACCCAGTAACATATTCATGGGTGACTAATTATCCCAGTATTAAATGGGAAACTACTCATATACCAACTCTTGTGCTCAGTGTTTTCTGGAATTCATAAATTCCAATTCCTTGGATCAACTTATCCACACCCCCACCAGGGGCAGCAATATCCTAGACCTGGTCATTACCAACATGGGCAACCAGTGTTTCACACCAAAGGTCAATTCCTCGTTGGTCAGATCCGATCACAAGAAAATAACCCTAGACATCCACATCCCACCCCACCCCCCATTAGGGAAACCGCCGTAAAAAAAATGTTCCAAAGCCAACTTCACGCTTCTTAAGACAGAAGTGGCAAACTTCACGACACCCATGCTGATGGACAATAGAGGTACGACTGCTGAATCCTATACATTGCACTTTATAAGCACTTAAATGAGTGCATTGATCGTGCAGTCCCTAACAGAACCAAGATACTATCCTCCAAAAAAAGGAAGCCAATCTGGTGGTCCCCTGCCATAAACAAACTCTATAACAGAAGAAAGAAACTGTTGCAAAAAAGAGTAAAATCCCATGATTGGAGGAACTCCATGGTCAGCCTCAGTAAGAAGCTGAGATCCGTCATAAAATCCTCCAAAGCTAGTTACGAAACCAAAATTGCCACTGATTCTAAACACAACCACAAAGCATTCTATAGTTATGTCAAGAATCTCAATGGCAACACTCGGATCTGCTCTGAGTTATAGCACAATGGCACTAAATATACAGAACCAACTGATATTGCCAACATCCTGGCAGATAGGTTCAGTGCTAACTTTACCCCTCTCTCATCCCCTATAGGGCCCATCTCTATACCAGAAGAATGCAAAGTTCCTGTAATCATGGCTGCACAGGTAAAACACACACTCTCCAAAACCAAGAACACAGCATCCATGGGACCTGACAACATCCCAGGTTGCTTTCTACATGAACTACAGAATGAACTGGCACCCCACCCAAGTACCATGTTCAATCATAGCCTCACCTCTGGCTTTGTACCCACTGAATGGCACACAGCAACAGTTATCCCACTCCACAAAAGGGGAGGGCACCATGGATCCCAGGAACTACCACCCCATTAGCCTGATGAGCCTGGTCTGCAAGGCTATGGAACGTATCATCATGGAACTTATAAACAATGACATTGGTAATCTCCAAACTCTGGACACTACCCAGCTCAGGTTTGTAAAAGGCAGATCAGGTCTCCTAAATCTGATAACTTCTTTGAAGTGGCAACCAAAGCCGTAGATAAGGGTAAAGTGGTTCACACAGCCTATCTAGATCTCGGCAAGGCTTTCAACACCATCCCCCACTCTGGAATTATAGATAAACTCACTAAACTAGGTATAAATCCCTATGTCACAAGATGGGTTGCCATCTGGCTCACTGACAGAACCCACACTGTGAAAGTAGCAGACTCTAAATCCAACCTCAGACCAGTGACAAGTGGAGTACCACAGGGTTCAGTCCTAGGTCATCTCCTGTTTGGTATCTACTTCTCTGAAGTGCAGGCTAACACAGAAGGTCTTTGGCTAACAAAGTTCACAGATGACTGCAAACTAGGAGCCATAATCAAAACTCCTAAAGATGTGGACAGATGCCTAGTGTCAAAGCCATGGCCTCAAGCTCAATGCCAAAAAGTGTATTGTCATCCCTTTTGGCAAAAACTCTGTACTCAGGAAACGACCACATAGGCGGTAGTCTACTTAACACTGAATGTGTGATAAGAGACCTTGGGATACAGGTGGGACAGTAGTCTCTCCTTTGATAATCACATTGCCACAGTAGTCAGGAAATCCTTCTAAGTGGCACACCTCATCATAAAAGGTTTCCCATCCAGGAAAAAAGAGGTCATTGTTCCCCTCTACTCATCACTCATTAGACCCATTATAGAGTACAACACCCCTTTTGGTATGTACCTTACAAGACATCTACAACAACTGGAAAAGCCACAGAAATACCTCACAAAGAGGATTACCAGCCTCAAACAGATGCCCTATGCAGACCATCTCAAAAAACTCCAGCTTTACTCTGTTGCATGTCACTTACTCAAAGGCGATCTCTGCCTAACATACAAAGCTATGTCAAACCCAGAGCTGTTGGACATGCTCCACCTAAAGAAATCCCAATCCCTCTGAGCTACACGATCTAGGGACCTAAACCTTGTCACCACAATAAACAGAACATGCTGGAGAGATAGATTCCTGTCCCAGAGACTTCCCATACTGCGGAACAAACTACCTATCTATATCAAACAAAGCTCCTCATTAGCACTCTTCAAGAAAAATCTTGATGATTGGATGGGAGATAGGAAATTCATCCTGGGGATCATTTCTGTGGCTCTGCTTGACAGGGGCACAGGAAAATTATTTTCTTGGGTGGAAAAAGCCAGGGTGCCATTTGGCTAGGCTTATATAGGCCCTAGGGCCAATAGCCTAGTACCTACCTATGAACCTATGAATCCTATATGACACCAAATGTACAAGCACAGAGATTCCTGGATTTTGTAAACACAAATTCCCTGAAGCAGATTATGAATCCCCCAACCAGGGGTGCAATCATACTGTATCTGGTCCTCACTAATAAGGGAGAGTGATGCACACCAACTGCTGTAGTATCTTTCCTGGTAAAATCAGACCACAAAATGGTCTACTTTGCAGTACAACTAAAGCCTGGACACCCAGCACCTATAAACTCTGAGAACAGTGCTGCCTATGCAAAACTATTCATAGAAACCCTGTCCAAGCATGTAAATAGCTGCAGAGAGGCACCTATACTCACCAGGAAGTACAGAACTAACTCAAAAAAACAAGCCACCCTGGTGGAATCACAAAATCAATAGGCTGTATAACAGAAGGAAGAAAGCCATGGCAAAAAATAGGAGGTGCAGCACCCATGATAAAAGCACTCTCATCAAACTAAAGAAATAACTCAGGAGGACAAACAAAGTCTACCAAAGCCAAATTTGAGTTAAATTTAGCCTCCCGGGCCAAGGACAACCACAAGGTATTCGTTAGCTATGCCCACAACTTCAAAGACAATACATAGCTGTGTGCAGAGGTCATTGTAAATGGAGCCACCTATACTGATCCAAAAGATATAGCAAACCTACTGGCCGGTAAATTCGGATTCCTATTACATGATCAAAAGATCACAATTTCGAATGCTCAGAAGAGCAAAAATGCCACATATCGAAGTTCGTATTGTGGGATTGCAGTACAGTGAAGACTGAAATATTTGCCCTTTCCTCACTGTAGTGCAATCTCGGAGTTGGTATATATATTTAGCGGGGGGTGTGAGGGCACAGCCTCCCACAATAATAGTTTCATTTTTGCTCTTCTGAGCATTCAAAATTGTGATCTTTTGATCACATAACAGGAACCCGATGAATTCAGCTCCAAATTTAATCCTCTCTTCCCCTTAACTGTCCCTCAGGAAATACCATCAAATATAACTCCCCCTGGTATTACTAGGGAATAGGTTCTTAATGCTCTCTCTCTCTCTCTCTGAAGAAAAGAACACTGCATCAATGGGCCCAGACAATATCCTCGGATGCCTTTCCAATAGCATGAAGCATGACCAGGCCACCTGAAATTCCTATTTAACTGCAGCCCCCAAATAGGCTTTGATCCTCATGAATAGAGAACAGCAACAGTCATTTCTCTGCACAAAGTTAGATCATCTACAGACCTGCAAGTCTTACTAATCTTATATGTAAAGCAGTGGAAAGAATTATCATGGAAATGATCGATAATGATATATTTAGCCTCCAGACACTGGACTCAATGCAGTTTGGTTTTGTCAAGAGCAGGTCATGCTTACTCAACCTAGTGAACTTCTTTGAAAAGGTCACCAAAGCAGTGGATGAGGACAAAATGGTTCACACTGCCTACCTTCACACCTGGCCAAGGCATTTGACCCAATACCCCACTTGGTCATTGTTGACAAACTCAAGGGATTAGGTACAAACCCATATGTCACCTGATGGATAGCCAACTGGCTCAGAAAGAAGACCCAGGAAGTTAGAATTGGGGAATCCACCTCTACAAAGAGGCCAGACACAAGTGGAGTCCCTCAGGGATTAGTCCTTGGAACTCTCCTTTTTGGCATTTACTTCTCTGTAGTCAAAACCAATGTCAGTGGTCTCTGGTTGACTAAATTTGTAGTAGATTGCAAATTAGGAGCGGTCACTGAAACCCACACTGACACAAATGTTCTCCAGGAAGGGCTAATACAGACAAACAACTGGTGTCAGAGCCATAGACTAAAACTAAATACCAAGAAATGCATAAAAGTGGTCTTCTGGAAGTCATCCATCCCTGGTAACTATCATGGTAACAACACACCTCTTAGTGTTGGCCCAGTAGTCAGTGACTTAGGGACACACACAGACAGTAATCTAGCCTTTGACCATAATGTGTCTGCAGTAGTGAGGAAATCATTCTATGTTGCTCAACTTATAAACAAAGGTATGGAGTCTAAGTCCAAGGAAGTCATTGTTCCACTGTATTCGGCATTCATCAGACCTATCATTGAGTACAATGCCTCCTTTGGTATGTAGTAACCAGGCATATCCAGCAAGTGGAATATCAACAGTTTTCTTCAAAAGGCCCTATCCCTGTATTCGGTCTCCTACAAGATTTTGAGGGGAGATCTATGCCTGTTATAAATGGCATTGTCAGACCCCACACTGATCGACCTCCTGCATATCCACAAAACAAACAGCACCAGAATTACTCATTATAAAGACTTAAACCTTACCTGTGATATAAATAGGACCTGCTGGAGAGACAGGTATGTATCCCAGAGACTGCTCCATCTCTGGAATAGGTTCCCCATCCATGTAAAGCAGAGTTCCTCACTAGCCCAATTAAAGTACAACTTGGACAACTGGATGGGGAACAGGAAATTCATTCCTGGTTTGGCACCTATGTCTCTAACGGACACATGCAACCTGTAAATGGTTCATCTCTCAGGCCCCTGCTTGTAAATGTTCCATCTCTCAAGCCCCTGAATACACTTATCAAGCGTATCAGAACTTGTCAGAGATTTGGGATGTAAGGCTATGTTGTTGTTATCCTAGTACACACCCATGAAGCTATGAAGCTATAACAACACTGAGCAGTTATACTGCTAGCTTTGAGCTAGCAGAGATATCACAGATGTGGCAGTGATTTATGAAAGGTATATGTTTTGAAAATGAATCTCAAGTGCTAACATCACAAGTTATACATTTTAAAGCGGGTATGCATGCCCTAGTGCTTTCTCAAGTGCTCTGATCTCTTCATGTGCAGCTGCCTACTTCAATATCTTCAGGTGTTATGGAGAGAAATACAGTTTTCTATAATATCTACTGCATGTACTGGCTGTGTACACATGTAGCTGGAATATGTTATACTTGGTGGTCAGGATAAACGAGCCTCATGTCTATATAATGGTAACAGCAATGTTTCTCCAAGTTTGGAATGCCTGTGTCACAGGTGACAGATCAGGCCAAACAATTCCAGGCTTCAGTCTTATATTGAGACCTTTGATAGCCCTCCTGTGGTAGCCTCTGGGTGTAATCCTGATGGAGAAAATACAGAAAGATTTTCTAATCCTCAGTAAACTGCCTTATTGGACTAAAAGGAATGACACTTTCTCCTTCTCCAGCCTTGATGTCTTACCTTGAAAAATCTCAGAGGATAATGGCAGAAAAATTGGAGAACAAAGCAGGTTTTGCATGTCCCATCAGAAAAGCACCAGCTAGCATTGACTGTCACTAATTTGTATTATTTATATCAGGCTGAGATTATATAGGTACTGCATTATTATGGTTCACAATGGCAGTTTAAGGTATGAAACATAGCGGGCTTGTATCCTTGTGTATACTGTTAAGAATTCAGACAGTACAGCAACTCCATTTAGAGATGGCTAGACTGGGAATTACAGATCCCCACTCCCTCGAGGCATGGCCTGTACCACATGTGCAGTACTGCCTGCAGTGACCCAGGCACATGCACAATATCAAGAAGGCATGAATGTAATGATTAGCAGGTGTACTCTTCATGCAAACTTGATGATTCAGAAACAAAAATTAATTGAACCCCAGTTAGCTTAATCATTGTACCTAGCCAGCTGAATCTGCACACTATAAGCATGATGGCAGGCAAAGAGCTTTATCATACTGTGGAAGAAACTGTTGAACAGCAAAGATTGGAAGCCAAGGAAATTGAATAATGGTAACTGTACCCTGTTCTTCATACATTGTTACTTGGGTTGCCTATGTTCGATGCCCATCATGATCAGTCTATGCATGGGTAGTCACAACCCAGTGTTGGCTTTGCATAAATCATTTTTACTATAATGCATTTGTTTTATTCTTGTTTACTATGGTGTAGCTGGACTACTATCATAATAGTGTTGCTGACATGTGGGGAGATGGAAATGTCGAAACTTACATGAGCGAATGCCATGTACTTGCAGAATTACTATACCAAAAGTTGCATTACCAAAACTACAGTACATTTGCACATGTGAATGGCGCCCAAATGATTTCATAGCTGTATGCACTGAAAATGTGTACTGTGTGGCCTTACATTATCAATAGCAGTAAAGTACACGAACTGTTACACAGAAATACAGGATTATTGATGGTACTCTTATTGCTGATACCTATTATTGCAGTGGAATTACTTAATTGACAAACAGAGTGAGTATATAAGCAAAAGGTGTTGTCTGGTGTATGTCTATCAGTGACTTATTAAAGGTTTAATTTCTATTTGTAGGATTGCTGTAGGCATCATGGCACAGAGCAATACAAGCAGTTGTCTAGGTGTAATTGGAAATGGGTACAGTACTGTAAAGTCACAAAAGGGCCGCAGTACATTATGTGTAGATGGCTATCAATATTACATAGAGAAAAGTACTATGAGTAGAAAGTATTGGTGTTGTATGATGAAAAGTACAAGCAAATGTAGGGGTCGGTGCATTACAGAACCAACAATTAATGGTGAGATATTACAAAAAAAGCACAGAGCATGGTCATGGTCCTGATGTTAAAGTAGAACATCTGAGGGTTTGAGAAAAAAATGAAAAGGAGAGCAGACAATGGAGGAACCGTGTAAAATCGCCTCTGAAGTGCTAATCAGCGCTTCCACAGATGTTGTGACAACTATGCCAAACACAGATGCTTTAAGGCAGTCTGTATATAGGCTAAGAGGGTTTATCTACTGTTCAGTGGTCGTCACTGAAAGAGCTGACAGCAGACATGCTACTTTTAAAACAGGGACAGTTTATTGTGAAACTTAGTTTATTAAGGAGTCATGCATCCAATGTCGTTATTCTAACAACAGATGCTAATTTAAATTTACTATGTGCATCTGAGTTTGTATTAATGGATGGTACATTCCCTCTAAGTACCAAAGAATGTAAGCAAGAGTATTCAGTGCAGAAGGTGGATGCAGTAAGTTGTGCCTGTTGTTTATGGGATATTACCATCATAGAAAAACTCACCAGCCTGAACATGAACCCCTACATCACGAGATGGGTTGCCAACTGGCTTACAGACAGAACTCACACGGTAAGAATAGCGGGCTCTAGGTCCGACTCTAAACCAGTCACAAGTGTTGTCCCACAAGGCTCGGTCCTGGGACCCCTACTGTTTGGCATATACTTCTCAGAAGTACAGGCAAACACATGAGGACTATGGCTAACCAAGTTCACCGATGACTGCAAACTGGGAGCCATAATTGACTCTCCAGCTGACACAGGCATTCTCCAAAAGGGCCTTACTGAGACGGACGCCTGGTGTCAAAGTCATGGTCTCAAGCTAAATGCCAAAAAATGCATAGTTATCTTATTTGGGAAAAACAAAACACCCATGAATTACCACATAGGTGGCAGCCCCCTTAATACACAAGAGGTAATAAGAGATCTGGGGACCCAGGTAGATAGTAATCTCTCCTTTGACAATCATATTGCCAAAGTAGTTAGGAAATCCTTCTATGTAGCCCATATAATTACTAAAGGGTTCGCATCTAGAAATAAAGAGGTTATAGTGCCCCTCTATTCGTCACTCATCAGACCCATCATAGAGTACAATGCCCCATTTGGGATGTACCTCACAAGACACTTACAACAGCTGGAAAGACCACAAAAGTATCTTACCAAGAGGATTACTGGCCTCAAACATATGTCCTATGCAGCCCGACTGGAAAAACTCCAACTGTATTCAGTGGCATATTGCTTACTCAGAGGTGATCTCTGCCTGACTTACAAAGCCATGTCCAACTCAGAATTGATGGACATGCTCCACCTAAAGAAATCCAAGTCACTGTGAGCCACTCGCTCTAGTGAGCTAAACCTCTCCACAACAATAAAGAAAACATGCTGGAGGGATAGATTCCTGTCACTGAGACTCCCCATGCTTTGGAACAAAATTCCTAACTACATTAGGCAGAGCCCCTCACTAACACTTTTCAAGAGAAACCTTGACGAGTGGATGGGTAACAGAAAATACACCCCTGGGATCACTTCACTGGCTCTTCTTGACAGAGACTCAGTTAATTAATCAATGGGGTGGCGAAAGCTGACACACTCTGGCTAGGCTTATAAATGTCCTCGGGCAGATAGCCTAGTACCTACCTATGAACCTAAAATGCAAAAAGTGTTGGGATCAGTTTTGGCATACATTGTTATGAGTATGTGGTGAGTTCAATTTAGAATTAAAACCTAAAATGATTCTAAGCAATTTTGAAAAAGGAGCTGTTAACAGTATTATGAAACACCTTCCCCACAGTATTCCGAAAGGTTGTTGATTCCATTTGTGTCAAATTTTGTGGCACTAGATTCAAAAGGTTAATTTAACAACTTTATATGGCAATGATACGCAGTTTGCTTTGCTGTGCAAGCAGATTCCTGCTTTGGCTTTCATACCTACAGAGCATGTGTTGGCAACATTTACATCTATTGAAGAGGCTCTAGGAGAAAATGGTGCAGCTTTATGTGACGTTTTTAAAAATAATTACATTTTAGGATGACCTTGTCATTATGGCATTTGTGGTTGTACTTCAGAAAATCATTCACCACTGCTTGAGATGTCCTTTTGGAACCATGCAGATACATGTACACAGGGATACCCTAGAAGCCAAAATGCGGTAGAGGGTTGGCATAACTGATTGAGAAGTTTGCTGGGTAAAAAAACACTATACATAATATATATGTTACATGCTTTTAGTTTAGAGCAAAACCATCTGGAGGATGTTAAACGTAGGCTCTTATGTTGTGTTTCTTTGTCTCCTAAAAAGGGTAGACTTGTGTAAAAAGAAGCAATGTTACAAAAACTATTGTGTAAATGCGACAAATTCACTCCACTTGGATTTGTTAAGTTGGTTGTTCATCATTGCTTGTTTTAACATGACATTATTCTATTTGTCGTATTTCTTAGCTTATGTGTGATTTATGCTGGTTTAGTTTGTAATTCTATTGCCACTTCTGATGCTTAAAATAATGCATCATTACTTTACAGCATGGTGCTTCCATTCACAAATATGCAGTTGGGATATGGCAGATGCCTGATTTTTATAGGTTTCATGTTACTGTATTCTTTGAAGGTACACATGGTGTTGGAGAAGTGTTTTTTTGGAATACATGGAATTCATGGATGTCCAGAGCACTATGTCTACTATTTGAGAGCACTGTTTGCAAATATCTGAAATGTCGAAAAATGTTGACTGCGACATTTTCGACATTACTTAGCAGAATTCAACATTTTCAACATTCGAACACCATTATTTTTGTTCTATTCATTCAATGTTTTAGTCAAAAATTATTCTGACGGTAATCCAATGTAGCTATGTGCAAAGCTACTACCTTTTTGCCAGTGCCATGACATACCGCATCCACCTTCATCCATCATGATCATCCCCTGCTGCTGGCTTCTTCACTTTATAATCATATGACCCAACCTCCACTAGCTGGTGTACTTGGGACTGCTGCACTGCCAGTGACAACCCTGCTATAACTGCTTTTTAGTATGACATTGTGCAACAACAACACTGACTGTATTTCTGCACATGCAGCAGGATTATTCTGCAGGGGACCATCAGACAAATCCAGATAGCAAAAGCATGCTCTCAGCAGCCCAAACATAGGCTCAATAATGTTTCTTTTTTGTGACTGGGTACCTATGGTCTGTTGGATTTTGTGGATTTCTTCCCAGGACATACCCAGCATTACTAACAAGATGTCCTTTTGGGAAGTCATCCCTCAAAAACTGGTGGCACAGGTCACAGGTGTGTCAAACGTGGGAGTTGTGATTACTGCCTGGGTGGCCTGGCCTGCACACACATTGCAGATGATACCCTGTGCATTGCAGTCTACCTGGCAGTTGATGGTGTAATATACTTTGTGGTTCATGTACCTCCTTTCCAGTTCATCAGGCAGGGCCTTTATTTCAATGTGGCTACAGTCTATTGCCCCAAGTACCTCAGTGACATAGGTTATATCATAGAAATCCCACATGGTGTTGTCTCTCTCTCTCACTTTCTCTCAACCCTCTCTGGCATACATGGGACCCACATATTCTCCCCCACTTGCTGAAGCCCATCATTGAGAAACTGATGACGTATTCTTGAGGCAGATGTCTGACATATCCCCACTGTGACTCCAATAGGTCACTGAGGGGATCAGGCAGCTAATATACTTACAACCACACATACCTAGTATCAACTAGGATAGGTGCTCCACTGATCCCATAGGGCTGAAGATGAAACTAATGCTTTTCCACAATTTTTTGGATGCTATCCCTACCTAAACAGTACTGGTACACAATGACAGTGTCAAGAAGTCCATGAAATGTTAAATGCAGTCAGATGATCTGACACCTCTGTGTGTGATGTTCATGGACTAACACTTAGCATAGTAGCATCTATGAGAGCATCTTGCAGGTACACATTTATAAATGTAGTGGCAACCCCTAACATTACTTAGACATTCCTTTAATTTGAACACAGGCAGACAGATGAGCTCAAATATGCTTCAAATAGATCACCATTGCACAGCAGTTATAGATTTCTGAATCACTCTGCTATCATTTTTGCTTCATTAGCATACACAAAGTGGCTGATTTTAATAATATTGGTCATTGCCATGTTATCATATGGCCATTAGCATATACTGTACCGAATTGTGCTTCTTGGCCTGGCCAAGTCTGGTACAGAACCATATACGTGACAGAAGTACAGTGTGCAAATTAAAAACATCCCTTTACAAATTACTTGTGCATAAATAGATGCTTTGACTGTTTCATTGAAAATGTTGGCATAAACAGACCATTGCAGGCTGTGCAGTGCAATGCATGCCCTGTCCGCACAATGCATCAGACATTATCACATAGAAAAAGCTAGCAGAAAGTGCCTTGTGTGTCAGCCATCATTTGCATATTGCATGATGGATACATGTGAGGTGCTCCCAAGGGTGTGCCCCAGGGTATTTGCAAGGGCTATCCACATGCTGTTCCATTTAATGTTCCCCCTGGGTGTTTTATGGGATCTATGCTAGAATGTTGACTTTTCACAATGTCATAACATCAAGCACACTTGAATGAAAGACTGCAATGTTGAAAGCAGAAAAAGGAGAACAATGAAACATTGAAAGATCTGTTTTTGCAGGGAGCAAGCTCCCATGCTCCCCCTAAATATATCAACTCTGAGATCACACTACAGCTGAGAATGGGCACCACTCGAATCCCTGCTGCACCACAATCTCACACAACCACCTAAATGTACTGTGACATATTCCCACATTTGTCTTTTTCAGCTTTTGATGTTGTGCTTCTTTGATCAAGAAAGGTATAATATTACGCCTACTGACATTTTTTAAAAGTCATATCCTAAGGTAGATCTGTTTTATGGACTAGATCTAGAGTTTCTGCCTCTGTCTCCTAGGGTGAACTAGCAGGTGTTGTACAGTAAGTTATTACAGTGTGGAACCTCTTCACTAACAGTAAGTAAAATCAGGATCTTAAATTTCAACCAGGGCAGATTACTATCATATAGTTGTCACACCCCATGTTGGAAGTGGGGTGCATCAGTGTGTGATGTTCATGTAAATCTGTCAAGCCAAATGTAGTGCAGTGACAATTCTCCCAGCAAGCAATGCAATTCATTTGACTTGAATTTCTCCATTATCTGCAGCTGCATATGGGCTATCCCAGCCATGCCCTTGCTTGTCCACAGCTGCCTCTACTGTCTCTAAGATCTGATCTTGCATGACATCATGGCATGATTTTAAGATAGTAGCGAAAAGAAGCTGTGTTTTTCAAGAAACAATTTCAGAATGGAGCTGCACAGTACCTTTGTGAATGATGCATATCATGGCAGCAAACTGGTCTTAGCTAACAAATTTCACCATTTGTTTGTTACCACTGTGGACCTGTTTCCCTTTTAGAATATGTCATACAATCAAACTTATGCGATAGTTCATGGTAAGGGTTAGATGGAAGACATTCCCTTATTCAGTACTTGACTGCAATCTGAAGCCACGTGTCCCCTTAGTGGAAAAGCATCATTCAGAGAAGCAGCCACTCCAAGGGTTTCTACCTCAGAGATACATCTTTCTACAGCTGTGTCCACAGTACCTCTGTTATAGTATCACTATCATCATTCTGAGGGGAATATAATCACATATCATGCATTCATCTGGTCAAGTGCAGTATACCACCATCTCAACAGTTAGCATCAAGATGTGAGCAGAATCATCAGACACTTAAGCAGTGTCCATATAAGCCATATATTCTGCATTCAGGACACTGGAATGCATATTATGATCATCAGCTCCAGTGTCACCTTATAAAGAATGACAGCATTCACATAAACTGATAAGGTGATACCCAAAGTGAACATATGATAAAACTAAATGCATTGCAATGTCAAAAAAAATGTGAATTACACAGCTCTACTTGCATACCTCAACTATATCAACTCTGATGTAGCTCTGTAGTGCCTAAAAAGGAAACTGGGTTCAGCATACATTACTACAGATCAGGCTAAGCTGTACTAAACATATCTTTGTTAACCAGGTAAGTATAACACTGACCAAGCTGATTATCCTGAAAGATCATGGATCTCATATTTTGTAAATAATTATATGTTTGTGAATATCAAACTGATTTATACACAATGCTTGTGTTACAAATGTATTATAAATGTATGTCATACAAGATGCTGTTGTTGCAAATGTATTAGAACTGTATGTCATGTGTATATCAAACTGATTTGTACAGACATTTTTGTTGAAAAGGTATTTGTAAAGTGCTTGTGTTTGAAATGTATCCACAATGTGCCCTACTGCAGAGAGCAGAAATGTACATGTATTATTGTATCTGTTTAAATTTATATGTTTTAATAGAGGAAACTGGGAGACAGGAGGTTAACCTCAGTCCAACTAACTTTAAAAAAAAATATCTGAAATTAAATCACTTTCTAGCCTAGGCCATAAAGATGCTATCTCACAGGTTTCAATGCAGAGCCACAAACTCTGTACTATTGTATTGTGTTTGGGGTGATCTAATTACTACTGTAGAAGTGTGGAGGTATGGAGTTGTTTTATGACTTCCAGCAACTGCCAAAGATCTGAGCAAAAGCCCTTGTGTGTGTATGTTTACAGGCAGGTGCTAAATCCATCCAGCTTCCAACAATGGGGGTTTGCATGGGAACTAGAAGTCAGATGACAAGAAGTGCTGTCATTCTGCAAGCTATCCCAGCAGTAATATTTTAGATATTATTCTGAGAAGTCCCTTAGTGAGATAGAGCATTCTGCATTCTGTCTTGGGCCTGACAACAACAAGGACCACCATTCACTACATCATCTGCCTTGCTCTATTAAGTAAGTTACTAATGTATAGTAATTCTCATAGATTCAGTCGGGAATATAGTAAAGCTTGGTTTAGATATTATTTTTCTTTATTTGTCTGAACCTGTCCTTCAATGTTATTTTAAATATTTCCTGTGATTTGATCTCTTATGGCACTGCGAATATATACTTAGTATTTTCTTGTTCTTTTATAATTTATTATTAAGTATATTTAAACATTTCATTGTGGATAATCTTTGTAGAGATATTTAAGTTTTGAGAGTACTTGCATATTTATTTGATGACACTGTGTGGGTCCACTCCTAATAGTCTTCCTCTTGATCAAGTTACCATTTGTATAAATATTAATTTCACTCAGTATATTGAGTACCCTTGGAAGACCCTTAGGGTAGCTGGCAGGAGTGTTTGTTGGCAGTCATAACTACCTTACAGTCTGGGCAGAAGTGGGCATAGCTAGTAAACCTGTGCCAGCATTTCCAAGGTGTGTGTGTGTGTGTGTGTGTGTGTGTGTGTGTGTGTGTGTGTGTGTGTGTGTGTGTGTGTGTGTGTGTGTGTGTGTAAATGAAATCCTAAAAAGTGTGTATGTCAGTTACTTGGGCAGGGAAATGAAGCACTGGCTGGACAGAGAGGGTGCTGGAGGCCCTGGCTTGGACACTCAGCTGAGATTTCAGCTCTATAGCTGTTGTGATGCCTGTGCACTAGCACAGTAATCAAGGAGTCTCAATCCTCACCACTAGCACCAGCACCAGTGAGGGGCATCTACATTGGGAGGATAACTAGTATACCCACAGTAATGTACAATTTCCCATAAGAGCACACAGAGATCACAGTCAATCTGGAGCTGGTTTCTCCCTTTCTCTTCAGATCTCCAATAAGACTCTGCACTAGCACAGCTATAGGGTTCAGATCACAGCTGAGTGGTCAAGCCAAAACCTCCAACACCTTCTCTTTCTAACCAGTGCTTCATGTCCCTTCCCAAGTAGCTGACACACATACACTTTGAGATTTGATTTATATACAAACACACAGACACTCCTGGGGAAGGCTGGCACAGGTTCACTAACTGTGCCCCCTTCTGCCCAGACTATACGGTGGTACCAACTGCCACCAACCACTACTATCAGCTACTATAAAGGCCCTTACCAAAGGGTGTCCAGTTCTACTGTGCAATGTTATTATTATCCAAATGGCAAGTGTGACTGAGACTTGAAGGCTATTTCAGAGTGGCCTATACAGTATCACCAAATACATGCAAGCACCTTAACAGCTTAATTCATCGCTACATAAAAAACAGTTACAGTTTAAAGGTTTAAATATATTTAATAATAAATAATAAAAAACACAAGGCAATACTTATTAACTCAACACAATGACATTAGAGAGTTCAGAAATACATTAAAACAACATTGTAGGATAGTATCACATAAATATAACAAACAGCTAGACTAATCTTGCTATTTCTATATATCTCCAAGAGAAATACTAAGATCTAAAATCCTACTTACAGAGCAAGGCACAGGGCTGGTGAGTTGTTGTCAGATTCAGAACAAAATACAAAATGCTAAATCTTTCTCTCGGAGAAAGTCTTAAATTGATAATGCACATTACTGCTGAGTCATTTCAGAGTACATCATTCTTGACATCTCTGCTCAAGTTTCCCATGCTCACCAAACTTAAAATTTAACATTTCTTTGTAATCTGCACCTGCTAGGAAGCCACAGCAATGAAAGAGACTTTACATGTGAAATCTAGCAATTATTTATGTCTTAGGACAATTGAAAGAATTTCCTGGCCCAGACATCCTGTCTCTGAACTTGAGATCACACACAGTTGTAAAATTATTTATTTATCAGCTTTCTTTCAGCAGGGTGCACTGTGGTTACATTTTTGAAACTTAGCACACAACACAGTTTTCTTACATTTGTGAAACCAGCCTGTGAATCATATTAATATTTACAATGACATAAAATTATTTACTAAACTCTATCTGGCTGAGCTGGCAGCCCCTCAGTTTTTCACACCCCCCCCCCTTGAAAACTTAAGCTAGCTTTTCAAGTGTCGCTTGAGAAAGATTGCTTGAGAGGGTTGAGTCTATCTGGGTATACCTTACCCCATTCCCTGTCATGAGAACCCATCTATGTTGGCATTGCTAATCCCACTGTGGTGCTGCACTGACATATCATATGCCTGCAACTCTATGCTTCACCTTAGCAACTTGGCATTTTGCTGGCTGCCTCGATGTAACCATGTTAGGGGATTGTGATCTGTAACTACAGTGAATTTCTTTCCATACAGATGAGGCTGACGTTTCTGTAGTGCCCACACTATGGCTAGACATTCCTCCCTGGGTTGGAACCTATGACTAAGATAATCCACTTGTCCCTCTGAAGAAATCTGGCTAAGTACAGCCCCCACCCCATGGTTCAAAGCATCCACCTGCACAACAAATTATTTGCTGTAATCTGGACTGGCTAACACAGGGGTTCCTCCCAAACTTCTTTAAATTGTTCACTGTGGAGCAGCTAAGAAAATGCTGCCTGCTTACTTCCACCATAGGAACAACAGTGCAGCCTGAGCTTATTTTCAGATAATCCATTTGTAATATCATACAGAAAATAAATGATCATAACTCTTTAACCATAAGAGCTAGACTAATAATGTAAATGCAAAAGTTGTTCAGCAGACACTGACCTTTCCAACAGTATAAATGCTGATAGTGGGTATGCTGATATTAAGCATATTTTTTTACCTTTTTGGTACAACAAATAACAATATCTTGGTGAATGTACCATGTAGACGAATACAGTTTGTAATTAATTTCTTTGTATGAATATCAGCTTTAGAATGATACCTTAACCATTACTGTGTGATGCTCCATTAAGGAGATATTAACAGAAATATGATTAATAGGTTCATAGGTAAGTGCTAGGCTATCTGCCCAAGGGCATTTATAAGCCTAGCCAGAATGTGTTGGCTTTCACCACCCCCTTAGATTAGTTCCCTGTGCTTTTGTCCAGCAGAGCCATCAGTTCCCTGTGCCACTGTCCAGCTGAACTATTAGTTCCCTGCGCCACTGTCCAGCAGAGCCAGTGCAGTGATCCCCGGGGTAAATGTTCTATTTCCCATCCACCCGTCAAGGTTTCTCTTGAAGAGTGTTAGTGAGGGGCTCTGCCTGATGTATATTGGAATCCTGTTCCAAAGCATGGGGAGTCTCTGGGATAGGAATCTATCCCTCCAGCATGTCCTATTTATTGTTGTGGTGAGGTTTATATCTCTAGAGCGTGTGGCTCTCTGGGATTTGTTTTTTTTTAGGTGGAGCATGTCCATCAATTCTGGGTTGGACATGGCCTTGTATGCCAGGCAAAGATCACCTCTGAGTAAGTGGTATGCAAATGAGTACAGTTGGAGTTTCCTGAGTCGGGCTGCATAGGGCATTTGTTTGAGGTCAGTAATCCTCTTGGTGAGGTACTTTTGTGGCCTTTCCAGCTGTTGCAGGTGTCTTGTAAGGTACATCCAAAATGGGGCATTGTATTCTATGATGGATCTAATGAGTGATGAGTAGAGGGCACAATAACCTCTTTTGTTCTAGATGCGAACCCTTTTGTGATTAGGTGGGCCACATAGAAGGATTTTCTAACCACCTTGGCAATATTATTATCAAAGGAGAGATTACTATCTACTTGGGTCCCCAGATCCCTTATTACATTTTCTGTATTTAGGGGACTACCACCTATGTGGTAGTTTGTGGGTATTTTGTTTTTTTCCAAAGGGGATGACTATGCACTTTTTGGCATTTAGCTTAAGGCCATGATTTTGACACCAGGTATCTGTCTCAGTGAGACCCATCTGAAGGGTATCTATATCAGCCGGAGAATCAATTATGGCCCCTAGTTTGCAGTCATCTGCGAACTTGGTCAGCCATAGTCCTCCTATGCTTGCCTGTACCTCTGAGAAATATATACCGAACAGGAGGGGTCCTAGGACTGAGCCCTGGGGGATGCCACTTGTAACTGGTTTAGAGTCAGACGTAGAGCCTGCAACTCTCACCATGTGGGTTCTATCCATGTGCCAGTTGGCAATCCATCTCGTGATGTAGGGGTTTATGTTCAAGCTGGTGAGCTTGTCTATAACACTAGAATGGGGAATGGTGTTGAAAGCCTTTGCGAGGTCTAGGTAGGCTGTGTGCACCTCCTTTCCCTCGTCTAATGCCTTGGTAACCATCTGAAAGAAGTCCACCAGGTTCAGGAGGCATGATCTGCCCTTAACAAAACCAAACTGGGTAGGGTCCCATTTTATTTCACATAACTGATGAATAAGCACATCATAATATCTAATCACCTGTAACAGACAGAGACTACATATCAGTGTACAAGTTATGTGGCTCAATGTCAGCTTCAAAATAATGCATTATTTGTGTCATCACCATGCTCCCTTGCAAAGATATGGGCATAATAATGAGAAGTATTGCAAATGTGTAATTTTAATAATCCTACAAGACTAAACAAACTGATCTGTGCATTTGTACAGCATACAGCCACAGTTCTTTTACCATGTAATAAGTACTGCTATTGTCCTCAAAATGAGCTATTACTTAGTCATTCACTAAAATATGAAAACAAATCATAATTTTCATAACCTTACTCTTAAAAAGCTGTGATATCTGTACATGTGTCCAGCATACAGGCACAGTTCATTTAAAATGTTGTAATGACTAACAATGTCTTCAAATGAGGTATTACTTAACACAATGACATGCTCCCTAGCAGAGTTATTTACCAAAATATGAAAAAAATCATAATTTCTGTAACCTACATCCTAAACCAAACTGTGATATCTGTACATGTGTAGAGCATACAGACACAGATTTTTTTACCATGTTGAAAGTACTGATACTGTCTTCAGAATGAGGTATTACTTAACACATTGACAACTTCCCTAGCAAACTTATTTTCCAAAATATGAAAAAATGTCATAACTTTCATAACCCAATTCCTATACAAATTGTGGTATCTGTACATGTGTACAGCCCACGGGTACAGTTCTTCTAACATGTTGTAAGGGCTAACACTTTAAAAATGAGGTATTACTTTCTCCCTAGCCAAGTTATTTACCAAAATATGAAAAAATGTCCTGTTAACTCTTAACCTAAGTCCTAAACAAACTGCGATATCTGTACCTGTGTACAACCCATGGGCACAGTTCTGTTACCATTTAGGACCAACACTGTCTTCAAATGAGGTATTACTTAGCATGTTGACATGTTCCCTAGCAGAGGTACAATTACAATGCTTTTACTGTGTTCTAAGTAGTGAAAACAGTTTTCGTGAAATGTAAATAGACTTTCACTTACCGTACTGCTCCTACGTGGTCATGGTTGCTTTCCAGCTTTTGTCACTAGGTGCATACAATGTTCAATTGCAGTAGTTCACAGAAATATGAGACATGTAACCACAGTGGGTATGTTAAAACACAAAAAAAATGTAAAAAATGACCGAAACAAACTGGTGTGGGGGGGGGGGCTTGAAATGACTCCACATAGCAGAATCCCAAATTTGGCTTGTGCATTCAATGTGCTAACAACTTCTACTTATGTGAATAACAGTGGTAGCTGCTGACAGTTTTACCTGACAAGTGAGAATGACTCAGTGCCGTATTGTAACTGCACTTATTGTTAATGTGATAATGGTCTGCATTTCATTACTGCAAGGTTCTGTACATTCAGACACAGGTGATAATTGCTGCATAAAACCTGTCAAGTAGGCATTCATTATATTACCTTGTGCAGCTGTTATACAATACAGACTCAGTATCATCTGTTACGTAGGGTTACCACCTGTCCCACTTTTCGAGGGGCAGTCCCTCTTTGGGCAGTTGTGTCCTGACCAAAAATATTAAAAATGGCAAATGTCCTGAGATTGTAGGACATAATTATGTCCCATATTTTATGTAATAGTTGCATAAAATAGTTATTTCTGTATGTAAAATACCTAAATGTTACAAGAAACAGAATAAGCAACTAAACTGCTACACGAATAAGCTTTTATTTAGGCAAAAAAGTAAAGTTCTATCCTTTTTACTGACCGTGGGTATGTGTTGGCCTGTAAAATCTGATGTGTGTCCCGAAAATGTCCCACTTTGGCCATTTGAAAAGGTGGCAACCCTTTCTGTTAGGAGAAGACTAGGGTAAATCCAGTAAAAAATAGTATAACACTTATATATACCCTTCCTCCCACCTAAATTCCACACATGACTGACAGAGCCAGGAATATTGACCAAAATATATGGTTCTCCATGCTGATACTTTTGTGCAAGTAATAACATTTATTTCACTGAGCCAAACACTGAGTATAATCATAAACAGAAATGACAAAGTCAGAAATATGCAAATTACCTGGTTGATCCATGTAAGAATTACTATAAAAGTAGTACATCTTTTTATCTCGCCTAACCATCCCTCTAGCAGTGAAAAAGGCACCAATATTGTCCAAAATATCTGGTTGAACTATGCAAAAAAACAATATAATATATGTCATTCAGCCTTTCATCCCACCCAAATGTGTTATGACAGTCCAACCATGTATATTGAAGCACTTCCCTGATACACAAATGAATTATTTCCCTAAGCAACATCTTCATTAATATGTCCAGGTATACACATGCACCAAAATGAAACATTCACCCAAATGATCCCTTCAGTAAAACGTTGAGGCATGCATAATCACCAAAATGAAACATTTACCCAAGTAGCATTTCCTATTATGCAATCACCAGAATGAAGCATTCACCCAAGTGACCCCTTCGATAAAATGTTGATGTATGCACAAGCACCTGAATTAAATATTTCCCCAAACTACTCTTCATTAACATTCCCAGCATTACTCAGTAGAGAAGACTGTTTCAGGAGAACCAAAATATATGTGCAGAACCTTTGGATATATTTATCAGCACTGTTCTTGTTATCCAGAATTCCAACATTTCTGCAGACTGTTCATACGTTGGTACCAGGCTATCGACCCTAAGACCTATACAAGTCTAGCCATAATTAGTTGGCTATTTCTTCCCAGAATATTTACTTACCTGGTCCCCTGTCTAGCAGGGTGACTGACGTGATTCCCAGGGTGAATTTCCCATCTCCCATCCAATCGTCAAGCTTCCTTTTGAAGAGGGCCAGAGAGGCACTCAGCTTGACATCTATGGGCAGTCTATTCCAGAGTATGGGGAGTCTCTGCGTCAGGAACCTATCCCTCCAGCATGTTTTTTTCATTGTGATGACTGGGTTTAGATCCCTGGAGCATGTGGCTCTGAAGGATTGGGATTTCTTTAAGTGTAGCATCTCCAACAGCTCTGGGTTTGACATGGCCTGTTAAGCAGAGATTGCCTCTGAGTAGGCGATATGCGACCGAGTATAGCTGGAGTTTTTTTAGATAATCAGCAAAGAGCATCTGTTTTAGGCTTGTGAGTCTTTTAGTGAGGTATTTCTGTGGCCATTCCAGTTGTTGCAGATGTCTTGTGAGGTACATACCAAATGGGGCATTGTACTCTATAATGGGTCTAATGAGGGAGGAGTACAGTGGGACAATGACCTCCTTTTTTTCTGGATGAAAAGCTCTTAGTGATGAGGTGTGCCACATAGAAGGATTTCCTATTTGTTGTGGCAATGTGGTTATCGAAGGTGAGACCACTGTCCACCTGTTTCTTTAAGTCCCTTATCATACTTTCGGTGTTCCTACTGCCACTTATGTGGTAATTCATGGGTACATGTTTTTTCCCAAAGGGGATAACTATACATTTCTTGGCAATGAGCTTGAGCCCATGGCTCTGGCACCAAGCATCTGTTTCTGTAAGGCCCTTTTGTAGAATATCCACATCATTTGGGGATTCAGTAATGGCTCCCAGTTTGCAGTCATCTGCAAACTTTGTTAGCCAGAGTCCCTTAGTGCTGGCCTGTACCTCAGAGAAGTAAATGCCAAACAAGAGCGGTCCCAGGACTAAACCCTGAGGTACTCCACTTGTCACTTGCCTGGAGCTGGATTTTGAGTCAGCTACTTTTACAGTGTGGGTTCTGTCAGTAAGCCAGTTGGCAACTCATTGAGTGACATAGGGATTAATGCCCAGCTTAGTAAGTTTATCTATGATTCCAGAGTGGGGGATGGTGTTGAAGGCCTTGACGAGGTCCAGATAGGCTGTGTGGACTACCTTGCACTCGTCTACAGCTCTGGAGACTGATTCAAAGAAGTTAATCAGGTTGAGGAGACAATATAGTCACTTTACGAAACCAAACTGGGTTGGGTCCAGTGTTTGAAGGTTGCCAATGTCTTTGTTTATAAGTTCCATGATAATGCGTTCCATGGCTTTGCAGATCTGGCTCATCAGATGGGATGATAGTTCCTAGGATCCATGGTGGATTCCCCCCTTGTGGAGTGGGATAACGGTAGCTGTGCGCCACTCATTGGGCACAAAGCCAGAGGTGAGGCTAGGATTAAACATGACAGTTAGGTGAGGTGCCAGTTCATTTTGTAGTTCATGTAGTACACAGCCCAGGATGTTGTCTGGTCCCATGGATGCTGTATTCTTAGCTTTGGAGAGTGTGGCCATGATTACCGGAATTTGGCAATCTTTTAGTATTGAGATAGTCCCTTTAGGGGGTTAGAGGGAGGTGAAGTTGGCACTGAATCAATCTGCCAGGATATTGGCAATATCTTTGGGATCAATATATTTATTGCCATTCTGTTGTAGCTCAGAGCAGATCTGAGCATTGCCATTTAGATTGACATAACTATAAAATGCCTTGTTGTTGTCCTTGGAATCTTTGGCAATTTTATTTTCATAACTAGCTTTGGAGGATCTTATGAAGGATCTCAGCTTCTTACTGAGGATGGTAAGGGAGTATTTTGCATCCTAGAACTTTCCTCTTTTCTGCAACAGTTTCTTCCCTCTGTTGTATAGTTTGTTTATGGCAGGGGACCACCAGACTGGCTTCCTTTTTTGGAGGAGTGTGTCTTGGTTCTATTTAGAATGGCATGATTCATGCACAAGTGGATGTGCTCATACAGTGCCTTAGTGTAGGATTCAGCAGTCGAACTTTCATTTCCCATCTGCATGGGTGTCATGACGTTTGTCATTTCTGACTGGAGTAGCATGAAGTTAGCTTTGGAGAAGTTTTTTATGGAGGTTTCCCTACTGGGGGGCGAGGGTGGGATGTGGACATCAAGGGTGATTAGCTTATGGTCAGACCTTGACCGAGGAGGTGACCACTGGTGTGGAGCATCGCTCTCTCTTGTTGGTAATGACTAGTTCTAGGATATTTGAGCCCCTGGTAAGACTATGGATTAGTTGTTCCAGGGCATTGGAATTTATCACCTATGTTCTTGAAGACAGTATTTGGATATTGTTAACATGGATGAGGGTAAAATGGTACATACTACTTGTATACATCTAGCAAAAGATTTTGATATAATCTCCCACTCAGGGATCATAGATAAACGTACTGAGTTAGGCATGAACCCCTACATCATCAGATGGATAACAAACTGGCTCACTGACAGGACACATGTTGTCTGGATAGATGAATCCCCCTCCAATAAGATACCTTTTACTAGCGATGTCCCACAGGGCTCAGTGTTGGGGCCTCACCTGTTTGGTATATACTTTTCTGAAGTGAAGACCAATGTTGGAGGCCTCAGGCTCACCAAATTAGCCAACAATTGTAAGGTCGGAGCAATCACTAAATCCCCAAATGATGTTGACATCCTTACAAGCAGGCCATAAAAATTACAAATGACTGGTGCCAAAACCACAGTTTGAGTGAAAATGCTAAAATATGCATAAGCATACCTTTCAGTAAGTCACATATCCCTGCAAATTACAATACTGGTAGTGCACCCCCTAAAAGTAGACCTAGTGGTGAGGGACTTAGGAACACAGACAGCTAGTAACCTAAACTTGGACCACCAAGTAGCTACGGTAGTGAGGAAATCCTTCTGTGTGGCTCAATTTATGAGTAAAGGCATGGCATCAAGATGAAAGTAAGTCATAGTGCCAATGTACTCAGCCCTCATCAGGTCCATAATTGAGCACAGTGCTCTCTTCTGCATGTACCTAACCAGGCACTTACACTAATCATAGCAGCCCCAGAGGTTTCTTGTTAAAAAAAATACAAAGCATAAGACACGTGTCTTATGCAGACCAACTAAAGGCCCTATCCCTTTACTCCCTCTCATAGCATTTATGGAGATGTGACTTATGCCTGACCTACAGGGCATTCTCTGATCCAGCCCTGATGAAAATGTTTTATATTCGCAAGAAAAATTATACATGGGTTACACATTTCAAGGAACTAAACCTTAGTCATGACTCTAATAGAACTTACTGGAGAGACAGATTCCTATACACCTCTAAAAAGAGCTTTCAATGGGTACAGATGGTAACAGTTGAAAATAACATTCTCCCACACAGACACAGATCTCTGAATGCATCAACTGTTAGATGACATCCAGATTTCACACAAAAGATCTTCTTAACCAAGAAACAGAAGGTTCAAGACAGGGTGGAACTTAACTAGGGTACTGGACTCCAAAAATGGTTTCTTGAGAACTGCAAATTGTAAAAACGTAAGAATCCTTCATTAAAGGTAAAAAAAAAAAAAAAAAAAAAAAAAACAGAAGTCAAACAAGATGCCAACACCTGACAAAACTTGGCTCAGAAAATTCAGGTAGGCTATAACCAGTGTGAGGGGACACAGACATAGATCTAGTCCACAAACTGTAAGACACCCACTTGAGATCACAGCCAAGAGCTCACTGTAATCGAGAACAAGGGACACTGCCCAAACAAACCATATGCTTTCATTTTAACAAATCAGCAATCCATGGAGTCAACTGGAAGAAATGTAGATAACAGTGGCAAAGCAGCAAGGAGAATTCTCACACAGATGTGATATAAAGGCTTTATGGACAACGAGATTGGTTGGCTGTACAGATTTCACTGCCAGAATAGCATGGGTGGTTAACTGGCTCGTGCCGAGCTATCTTGGGACAGAAATCTGTCTTTTTCCAGAGATCTCCATCTGATAAAGAACATAATTCTCATACAGATCATGTTTGTCATTCCAGAGAATGATATAACTCTAATTATACTCCAAAGTGCATTTCTTGGAACTAACCACCTAAAGCAAAACTTAGCTGACACATGCAGAAATCTTTTCACACCGAGTTTTTCAAACAGGGGATTTACTTTCATACCATGCCAGCTTTCAATGACTTATAAGCTGATAGGTTTGTGCCAAGCTCGCATTTATGTAACGGCTTCTTATATCAACTGAATTAAGAAAAGCTGTAAGTGCTATTTTCTGTAAACAGCGATTAGAATATCAGCTTTAACTCTTATTTATTACTTTAATGGATAATCTACAAAAAACTGATAGTGTAATTAGAGTGCACATTAGCTATCTGTACGTACAGCTGATTTATGTGCTTTTCTGTACAGACAGCTTACTGTGTTACTTTTGAATGTTGTAGCAAAGAGTGCCTGTATACTGAATAAATCTAAAACTACAAGTAATATTTTTTTATGTTCTGGACATACACTGATGTACACCAAGCACCCAAGAAGTGTATGCATACATTTGACCTGCCTAAGGTGAACTGGATAAAATGCCTAGATCATGACTGAAAAGGGTCCAAGGACCAGTTCACTTACCCAGTTATGAACAGTAAAATGACAGTTAACTAGCCTGGACTAAAAGTGATGAAATACTAACAAAGATTTGACAATGCAATGGCAGTGCACATCTTACTTTTACTTGGTTGATTGTTTCATGCTACACAGATACGATATTCTGAAGAAGGTAACCAACAGACCCCAATTTTAAAAACAAACAAATATGTGCTAAAAAGATAATCTGGAGGTCTGACCAAAATCTTAAATATTTAAAATTGTTGTACAAAAAAAAAATAATAAAAATAAAAGACTGCACCCTCATCCTCAGCAGTGAAGTTACTATCCACAATGAAGAACTTGCAAACAAATATTGTGCATTTTCAAAAAGGTCATATTTTCTCCCTCCAAACATTTAGGTAAGTCTAAACATACCAAGTAGGCTGCTAAGAAAAACCTAAGGGGAAGCTATTAGTGGTTTATATACATCAGCAAACCCTAGAACCACACAGTCTGTACGTGTATACAAGAAATGTGCATCAAGCAGTGTAAATGAGAAGACAGTGACAGAAATGAAAAATTGTAGTGCACCAACATTAGAGCCCTGAGAACACAAAGGTTTAAGCAGTGGATTATATTTTCTTTCCCTGATCTGCCTTTGCAATTGACTTCCTACTCACTGATAAATAAAGGTCCATTGAAGCAATATGGGCAACGGTGAGCACAAGTGTCTCTCCACACAAAGGGGTTTATGACCTGTCAAGGGATAACCACACAACTACTAGCAATTGCTTTGGGTTAGGTAAAAAGACTGTAAATTTGTTCCAAACTTGTCATCCACTGGCAGAAAATATCTTATCTAGACACAAAGTGACTTCAGTGGATACAGAATTATTTTTCTGATGAACAACAGATCTAGATCCTTTTTGAAATACTACCAGTGATGTTAACTACTTGCCAAGAATGCCCATTAATTAAAAATGTTGAAGTGTTTGTCAGTTACTAAGTTTGGTTATGTCCCCAAGTTTACCCAATTTTGCCCAACCCTCAGTCAGTCAATAATGACAGTTTCCTACTTTCTCTTTAAAAATATGAGTTGACAGGAAATATGCCCTATTAAAAATGAAACAGAATACTCTGTCCCTCATTATTTTTGATTTAGTTTATGACTCTTGCAAAAAGAAGTTGAGAACTATGTCCCATATTCAAAATTACATCCATCACGCAGAGAAACGTACAAATAGCTGCAACTCAAATTACCCCTTCAACTATCAAAAGTGAACTTACAAAGTATTACATTCATTCATGTAGCATATTGTCAAGCAGAAGGCACTAACGAATGATCCATGTGCTCCTTTCCTGACACCAAGCTCCAACCTCACATTGTAACAAGTTAGCACCATTACAGCAAACAAAACGAATTTCCAATAAGTTTCAAAAGAAAACAGATACTACACATCTACCTCCTACAAATAAGCAATCTAAAATACTAGAATATATTAAATGTAGCCACAAAAGCACTGTTCTACACTTTAAAGTGTCTTACAAGTATTACAGACATCAAGTATAAAGACACCAACCCCAAAGTTTTCAAGGAATAGAAGGGAAGCGCGCACCTCACATAACAAATCAACTACATCTCGCAACCCTTTCTTAGTAAGACTACTGGTAGCAGGTTAAAAAAAAACTGGCACCTTGTAAAGCAGCACCAGCAGGCTCACGTGTCTCCAAAGAAAAATATCAGGTAACATTTAAAGGATATTTGAGAATGGGTGAACACTATAGATTTATGATACATTTCAAATAGTGACTAAACTACAAATCTTCTCAAGTAATAAGATTCGATTAAAGAAATATTAGCCCATATACAATATGGGGCAGAGAGGCCCCTCCCATCTTATCTCTAACCATAAAGCACAGTGCCTTATTAAGCACAAAAAGCCCAGTACAAAATACTCAACCCAATTTGCAGGATAGGCCTGGTTTGGGTATCATTTTTCTTCCTCAGTTGGTATCAGAGAAAGAAATTGACGGCAAAGCTCCCACTCAAACACACCCATTGTGCACAGGGCATTAACGCACACAACAAAGCATACATAAAAGTTTAAATCATGCAGTTAACTTCTGTGCTAACTAGCAGTGTGTTAATTTCTTGAAGCCCGGAAACGAGCAGTATGGAGTGTATGGTAACAGTAGATAATTGCACCATTTTGGTTAAAGGAAGTTAATTTAACGGAGTGAGTGATTATTATGGTTAGTTTTTGGAAATGACCCAGACCACCAGTTTAATGTCACAGGTGAAGCCATAATGCCAGTGTATTTCAGGTTCTGTCAGTACGTTGCAAGAGGTGACTCTCATTGGCTGCTACCAGTTGCTCGATGAAAAACATACTAAATCGGCTTGCTGTTTAGATGCAAATTCAGGGTGCATTGCAAGCCAATTTTCTAATTAAACTCAAATATGAAGAACACGAAACTCCATGTTCAGTTACTTTATCAACTTAATTTTCAACAGTGGAGCTAAAATATGCCTACAAAGTTATTTGCGCTAGGAGAAGGCACACGGGTGTAACAGCATCTAATTACTACCATCTCACAGTGTGCTTGGTGTTAAACACAGAGGTGCCATGAGACGGTAGTCAGGGTTAATGAGTTAAGCTTCCGTAATGCCTGCTCACATACTGTGGTCCACACTACCTTATCTGACCTGTTTTTCCTTGTCAGGTTAGTGAGGGGAGCAGCTATGGTACTATAACTGGGGACAAACTTTCTGTAGTACCCTGCTGTCCCTAAAAATGCCCACACCTGCTTTTTGGTAACAGGTGCAGGCCATGCCTGAATGGCTTCCACTTTGGCCAGTTCTGACCTAATCTTACCACTCCTCACTCTATGTCCTAGGTAGGAGACATCTGCCATATCCACCTGACATTTGCTAGGCTTAATAATTAACCCTGCCCTCTGTAGTCTGCCTAGCACGTCGCTGACTTGCTGAAGGTGCTCTTGCCAGGAATGGCTGTAGATGGCAATATTATCTAGGTAACCAAGGGCAAAATCTCCTGCTCCTGCTAGGATATGATCTACCAGCTCCTGGAAAGTTGCTGGGGCATTTTTCATCCCAAAGGACATCTTTGTGAACTCAGACAAGCCAAAGGGAGTCACAAAGGCTGACCTCTCTCTAGCAATGAGAGTCAAGGGCACTTGCCAGTAACCCTTGATAAGATCAATGGTGGTAAGATACTTAGCCCCACTCAGCTGGTCTAGGGCTTCATCTGTCATAGGCATGGGGTAAGCATGAGTCTGTGTGACTATTTAATTTCCTGCACTCCACACAGAACCTGGTGCTGTCATCCTTTTGCATCAGCACCACTGGGGAGGCCTAGGGACTGTTGAACTCTTGAATTACCAATAGCTACAACATTTCCTGTATCTCCTCCCTCTGTTTGACTCTCTCTGGCACCCTATAAGGGGCCTGCCTAATAGGTCTTTGGGGTCCTGTATTGATCTGGTACTGTACCAAGTGTGTGCACCCTGGTTTCCCAGTGAGCATGTCTCAAAACTCTTGTAACACTGCTCAGATTTCTCAAACCTGGGTTGGAGAGAGCTGTTGGGGCATTACTACCCTTTCCACTGAGGTGTCAGTCTGAGCCTCATTGAGGAAATCAGTCACCAGATCCCCCTCAGACTCTTCCTGCAATCCACTGCAAATACTCAACACCAGGGCTTCCCTATCATGGTAAGGTTTCATCATATTAACATGGTACAGTTTGTGCCCCTGCCTCCTGCCAAAAGTTTTACCATGTAGTTAAAATCACTGACCTTCCTTACCACCTTGTAGGGTCCCTCCCAAGCTGCTTGCAGCTTGTTGTGTCCGACAGGAATGATAATCATTACCTGCTTCCCTACAGCATACTCTGTAGCTCAAGCATTCTTATCATACCAGATCTTTTTCTGCTGTTGGGCTTCTCTGCCAGTTTCTCCTGGACCAAGCCCATGAGCTCCCTGTGGCTTGTCCTGAGGTTTAGAACACATGCCACAACAGATTCCTTGTTAGATTCACACTCACCCTCCCACTCATCTCAAATTAAGTCTAGAGGTCTTCTCACCCTATGCCCATACAGCAACTCAAAGGGTGAAAAACCTTTGGATTCCTGGGGAACCCTCTCTGTAAGCAAACAACAGATGGAGCAAATATTTGTCCCACTCCCTCTTGAACTGGTCTGCAAATGCCCGTAGCATGGACTTGAGTGTAGAGTTTAACCTCTCGACAAGACCATTAGTCTGGGGATTGTAGGGGGTAGTCTAAGTGCTTCACCCCACAGTATTTCCACAGACAAGCCAGCAGGTCTGACACGAAATTGGCAACTCTGTCCGTCAGTATATCTTTTGGTAAACCCACCATGCTGAAAATCTCTAACAAAGCATTTGCCACCTTTTCTGCCTCAATGTAGGACAAATCCACTGCCTCAGCGTATCTTGTAGCATAATCCACTACCACTAGGATATGCTTTTTTCCTGTGGAACTTGGAGTACTAAGAGGCCCCACAATATCCATAGCTACCCTCTGAACTGGCTCCTCAATCACAGGCAAAGGCATCAAAGGAGCTTTCACCTTGTCTCCTGCCTTGCCTGCCTTTTGGCACTGCTCACAGGTCCTGCAGTACCCTGTTACATCTTTGGAAATCCCAGGCCAATAAAAATTCTGCATAATACATCCCTTTGTATGTTTTATGCCCATATGATCTGCAAAGGGAATATCATGGGCTATGGCTAGAAGTGCCAGATGGCAGGTTCTAGGCAGTCCAAACTGCTGTATTCTCTCACCATCTAGCACTCCCTCAGGGGTCCACTCTCTATACAGTAACCCTTTGTCCCAGTATACAGATTCCACCTTCCCTTGAGAATCAGGTGCCTCACTAGCTACTTGCCTCAGGCCTTGTAATGTAGGGTCTGAGAGCTGAGCCTGTCTCAACTCTCTCTTTGTAACCCTTCCACAGGAAGTCTGGCATCCTCTGTCAGTGGTGCCTGACTGTCAGCCTGGGTACTACTACTCACCTCTGCCCTTGCAGTCACTCTGTCCAAGGGAACATCAGTACCCACAAGCAGCTGTGGCTCACCTTCAGTCTCAATGGTGCAGGCTAGCTCCCTCCCTGATGTAGCCACCTCACCAGTCCTGGCTGCAAGTATGCAGTCTGCCTGGGTCTCCCCAGGCTACCAGACCCACATGCTTGTCTCCAAGCCTGACTGTGTGTAACTGCATGAGTACATGGTACTGCATTATCAAAATCATTCCCTATCAGGGCATCTGCAGGGATATCCTCAAACACACCTACTTGCTGGCTTCCTTTTCCACCCTCACAGTCAAGGTGAACCCTAGCTGAGGTATTTGGAATGGGGTCCCTCCTAAAGCTCTGACGGCAAGTAGTGCTCCTCTGTAACCATTGCAGGCTTCACAATGGTTATGTCAGAGGCTGTCTCTCTCTTAGCAATGTTGTCTCTTCCACTCACTACAATAGGATATAACCACTTGTAGTAGATTTGTATTCTTGTTGTCTCAAGAGAACCTACTGTTGGCATTTTGTCATTCCCACTTACTGTTTCTCCCAGCTTTTGTTCCCCTCCTTGCCTCCTTATACATTTGTATGTTACATGGCCCCACTGGTTGCATTTAAAACATTTAACCCCAGGTCCTGGACATGTACCTGGCTTCCCCTGGCAGATTATTTTGGGGCAGTCTGGGTTGCCCACCATGGGTTCCCTTAGACCCATGAGCAGCACTGGGGCTCCCTTTCCTGTGCAGGTCTCCCTTCTTCCCCAACTCATCTGCAATAGAGCATTGTCTATCAGCTAACCAGATCCTTATGTCCTCAGGCAAATTTCTTAGGGCTTGTTCCTTCAACAAAAGGTTTGCCAGCCCTTCAAAAGTGGTGACCTGACATCCACTCACCCACCTATGAAAATAAGTGCTTAGTTCAGCAGCATATTCACACAAACACACTTTCATCTACCTTATGTCTATGCTCACAAAACTATTTCCTATAAGTGTCAGGTGTTAGTTTAAAAAGTTCTAGCAAACAATTTTTTACAGAATTATAATTTAAGAAATCATTGTCAGACAGTTTTACCATGGAGTAAGGGGGTCAGGAACGGTACCTAGAGCCTTTGGTCAACATCATACTGTTTACATACCATCTCAAACATATGAATGAAACTATGAAAATTATCCCCCTCTGTAAACTTTGGAAGAAATTTACTGATCTTTTGTGCTTCTGGGGTCAAGTTACTCCCTTCTCCATTACCTCCATGACTCTGGCAAAGAGTCAGCATATCCTTTTCATGTTGCCTCTGCCTCTCCTTCTCTTCAGCTTCCAGGCATAGCAGTTTCTCATTTTCCTCTGTCTCTAGATACCTCACTCTCTGCTGCTTCTATTTCCAAATGCTTGGCCTTCAACTCAAGTCTCTTTAGCTCAAAACGGATTTTTAAGTCCTCTGTAGAAAGTTTAAGCTGTCCATTCTCTGAGTGTTGTACATCTCCACGGTCAGTCTGATCATCTTCCTGGTTGCCATTCTCAGATGCAGCTGTGATCAAAGCTGCAATCATGTCTGCCTTAGTCAGGTTTCCATGCACCACTCCTTTAGCCTGGCAAATCTCAGCCAATTAGCTCCTTGTCAGCTTGCCATACTCCTCTGCTGACATGCTTGCCTGCTCTTACTGACTAAGCTAACAAAAGAAATAAAACAATTGTGATCTGAACTCTGAATGTTCACTGCATGGTTGATTTAGAGGACAAACAACTATCAACCAATTAATATCGAATGTGGATATCCCACCACTGCCAAACAATATGTGATGCCCATGCACTGGCCCACTAATCAAGGAGCCTCAATCATCACCACTAGCACCAGTGAGGGGTGTCTACATTGAGAGGATAAGTATACGCACAGTAAAGTACAATTTCCCTTAAGAGCATACAAAGACCACAGTCAGTCTGGGGCTGGTTTCTCCCTTTCTCTCCGGATCCCCAATAAGACTCCCCACTGGCATAGCTATAGGGTTCAGATCTCAGCCGAGTGGTCAAGCCAAATCCTCTAGCACCTTCTCATCCAACCAGTGCCTCATGTCCCTGCCCAAGTAGCTGACACACATACACTGAGATTTGATTTATATACAAACACACAGATACTCTTGGGGAAGGCTGGCACAGGTTCACTAGCTGTACCCCCTTCTGCCCAGACTATATGCTAATACCGACTGCCACCAACCACTACTATCAGCTGCTATGAAGGCCCTTACCAAAGGGTGTCCAATTCTACTGTGCAATCTTATTATCCAATTGGTAAGTGTGACTGAGACTTGAAGGCTATTTAGGAGTGGCCTATACAGTATCAACAAATACATGCAAGTACTCTAAGAGCTTAAATTATCTCTATACAAACAGCCACAGTTCAAAGGTTTAAATATATTCAATAATAAAAAACACAAGACAATACTTATTAACTCAACACAATGACATTACAGAGTTCTGAAATCACAGGAAATACTTTAAAACAACATTGTAGGTTAGTCTCACATAAAGAAAACAACTATTTCTGTCTATCTCTAAGAGAAATACTAAGATCCTACTTCCAGAGCAAGGCACAATGCTGGTGAGTTGTTGTCAGATTCACAACAAAATACAAAATGCTAAATCTTTCTCTCTGAAAAAGTCTTGAATTGATAATACAAATTAATTCTCAGTCATTTCAGATTATATAATTCTTGACACTTCTGTTTAAGTTTCCCAGGCTCACAGAACTTAAAATTTAACATTTCTTTGTAATTGGCACCTGCCAGGAAGTCACAGCAATAAAATAGACTTTACATGTGAAACCTAGTAATTATCCCTGTCTTAGGACAATAGAAAGAATTTCCTGGCCCAGACATACAGTCTCTGAGATTGAGATCACACACAGTTGTAAAATTCTTTACTTAGCTTTCTTCCAGCAGGGTGCACTGTGGTTACATTTTTGAAGCTTAGCACATAACACAGTTTTCTTACATTTATGAAACCAGCCTGTAGATCATATTAATATTTACAATGACATAGAATTATTTACAAAATTATATCTGGCTGAGCTGGCAGCCCCTTAGTTTTTCATAGCTGTGTCAGTGAGGAGTTTTATTGGGAATCTGGAGAAATAGGGAGAACCCAGCTCCAGACTGACTGTGGTCTCTGTGTGCTCTTAAGGGAAATTGCACTTGATGCAGAGAGCTGCATCAAGAAATACTGTGTGTGTACCTGTTATCCTCCTGTTGAATGTCCCCCACTGGTGCCAATGGTGAGGGTTGAGGCTCCTTGACTGCTAATCCAGTGGTGGGTCATCACAAACTGGATTTGACATTATAAAGTCCTCAGTGTCTGTGAGTTGCCTAGTAAATAACCCAACCCCACCTGTGGGATTCTCTGCTGCAGAGATGTCCATGCCTTTTTACAGTAATGGGCTCACATTTTAGTGACTATGCAATTGCCCTGCAGACTCCTGCCATGGCTACCAACTGCATTAACCTATATCACATCTGTTCATACCTACCATCACTACCTACTAAAGCAAGATTGTGCTCCTTCAGACCCTACAGTAAACCTGCATTTGCCATTGCTTGTCACGTAACTGTGCCCAGCCTGCAAAAGATAAAAGACAGCATGAACTTAGTAGTATGTCATATGAAGCACATTATGTGATAAAATGTAGTTAACCCATCCCTTTATCACTTAGTAATAGTATTATGAAGTTTATGAGATTCTTTAACTGAGAAATATGAATAGAACAAATATCATCTGCTGCAACTTGCCTCACAATTTAGGCATTGATATTCTACAGCTCAGTGCAGAGTTGTTCTGGCAATGCAATGGAATTCATATTGTGTACTGTTAGGGGCAACAGTCAGATCAAACAGCTGATTCACACAACACTAATGGTGCAGTAACATAAACCTTACCATTAGTTAATGTTAGAATGAGGTAATATCTGAAAATTGTTTGTGTCTTTTGGCTTTTCCCGGTTAGGGATCGCCACAGCGGAACTCCGGTCCGTTAATAATTGGCAGTTGATTTTTACATACCGGCTTGTCAGGCCTTGATGCACAACCTTCAATGAAAGTACGCCCATTCACGCATGTCTCCCCGCAGAAGACGCTCTAGCTGAGAATCGAGCCGGACAGCGTCTTATTGTGAGACAACAATGCTACCGCAGCACCACCACGGCGGGTCGAGGTAATATCTGAAAATGCCATCATATATTCTTTAGCTAGTCTCTGAAAAGTGTGCAATTAACAATTCAATTGCTTTATATTAACATGACAACGAAAGTTACATCACACACATTGTTGTTGTGTCTTTCGGCTTTTCCCGGTTGGGGGTCACCACAGCAGAACTCTGGTCCACTAATAATTGGCAGTAGATTTTTACATGCTGGCTTGCCGGGCCTAATGCACAACCTTCAATGAAGGAATGCCCATTCACGCATGTCGCCACACAGAAGACGCTCTAACTGAGAATCGAATGGGCAACATCTAACTGTGAGGCGACAACACTACTACATCACACACGTAAAGTATGAAAAAAAGTCAAGCTGCATCACTGATTTTCAAAATATAAGAAAATATAAATGATTTTTCCAGGGACATGTTCTTTTTGCACCCCCACTATGCTACATCTTCAACTATACTAATTCTGAGATGCACATCCTTGGTGGTAAGAGAAATACCACTGTTCCTTAGATTTTTGTAAACTTGTAATTATACCTGCTATTTAATGGAAAAGAAACTTGACTAAACATGACTAATGAATCCTATTCTGACTAAAGAAACAATGATCAATCATCCTCAATTCAGTGCGGATGCTACCAAATGTTTCCAGACATTTTTGTACAGAGCTGCCCCTTATGTACTTAACAAAACTCATCTGAATCAAACATCTGAAATGCTTAATTATAAAACACATCAAATAACATTTTCAGAGCAGCATGTACCCACACTAATTCTCATGCTTTGAAAAAGGTGGTATATTGAATTGTACTACTGATGTCATTGCATAACCTACACATCTATGTTGTATAAAGAGAATAATGCAGGTGTGCATGATTTGGTAAAGTAATGCTATTAAGCTACTCAAAGCATGGAAACAGTTCTGAATAGTGCAGTTTATGAAGATTTGGTAACATAATTCTATTAAGCTCCTCTTTCATGCAAGTTAGCCTTTATTCCTACTGATATACACACTAGGTGAGATCATGACATGCTGTCTTATGACAGATTCAAGCTGCAGTTTATGAACAAAAATAGTGCCAGCAACATGTAAAAAAACAAGCTAATCTACTTCTTGTATTTACAGAGACACCACACAGACTGCTGCAAAGCTTTGAAGAACCTTTAAAAACTGATGCATATTATGGACCAGTCTGCCAATTGTCTGCAGACAAGTCGAACAAAAGCACAGAATCCCAAACAAATTTGAGGTTTTTCACAGGTTTATTTCTATACTGTCACGAACAAGGTTAAAAACAAATAAAACGTTCAGTTAAATTCTAATTTCTTGTAAAGCGCTTTTCATCCAGATCATATCCGGACTTCTTCAGACAAAAAACCAACTCTAAAACAAAGTTTAAATAACCTCTTGTTCATACATTGACCGATCAGGACTCAACAACCGGCTTTCAAACCACTTAAAGTCGTATTAGCTCTTTCTTAAACTTTTCCGCAAAGGGATACAATGTATATTTATGTATATACCCCCCCTTCCCCTTTAAACACATCAATCTTGTTCTTAATATCAATTGTCACACTCTATTAATGTTTAAATTATAAAAAGTTATAAAGTTATAAATTATAAAAAGTTTAAGAAAGAGCTAATACGACTTTAAGTTGTTTGAAAGCCAGTTGTTGAGTCCTGATTGGTCAATGTATGAACAAGAGATTATTTAAACTTTGTTTTGGAGTTGGTCTTTTGTCTGAAAAGTCGGATGATCGGATGAAAAGCTTACAAGATAATTTAACTGAGCGTTTTTTGTTTTATCCTTGCTCATGACAGTATAGAAAAAAACCTGTGGAAAACCTCAAATTTTGTTGTTCTTTGTTGGACTTGCATTGTTGGAGTATCATTTATTGGTAATTTGTCTGCAGACAAATGGAATACCCAAAACTGCTTATCGACGCCATCACAGATATGATGGTCCGCTGTGATAAAGTGTGTTCTCATTTGTGCAAAGAGGAACAGATGGTCACAGTAGAGAGAAGCCAGAAATGTGCAATAAGCATCAGCCTCTGTATACTGCATGTTCTGTTAAGTCATTTTTTCACACTACATCCTATCATATAAGTATATGAATTTATACTGACAGAACTCTCAGAGGTACTAGCTACTGCTTGGCCATGTTTGTATACAGTGACATGTGGCCAGTGTAACTGTTATTTACTGGCGCAGCACCCCAGCTGAGGCTTGATGGACACACTTGTGACATGGAACACACACGTACTACCATTAAGGTGCTAACTGTAAGTCCCTCTGGCTATTATGACTGATGTTGTCATATCAGATGAGGACACTGTGAGCAGACAATTAACAGTGCCAGTTAAACAGTCATTAACCTGGTGACAACATCAATACTCTTGAAGGCAACACATATGGGCATGTCCTTAATTAAATTTACTGTGAGATATCTTGGCAGTGCTAATGAGATAGTTTTGGGGATAAGCATGTCATCTGATACAAAGACATTTCTGAAAATTTTGTTTGCAATCTAGACCCCATGCAAGTTAGAAAACACCTAGTGTCGCTGAGTATTAGTAACACTCCTGCCATGATATTTATAGGCTTTGATTTTTTTACATATTTATGCATTTATTAAGTTAAACATCTAATAAAAATATTATGATGATTCTCTTTCATGGGCAGCACATGAGGAATGAGCACAGAACAAGAGTGCCCACAGGACGAGGAAGAAAAGGGCCAAGTGGACAGCATGACAAGTGATACTTTTTATTTCTGTTCATCTTTGATATAATGTTTAGGATCTGAAAAGGTAAGTATTTATTTGTGTATTCCTATTGCAAAGGGAACATCATCACCAAGGACAGCACATGCCATGAATGAAGAGAAGGGAATGCAGTCCCATCCTGAAGGTCATGTGCCACAGCAGGCACTGCAGAAAGACCGTGTAGAAGCACAGTGGTGTGCCACAGGGATGTATGAGCATCAGTAAGGCTGTCAAGCAGCTCTGTGTGATCTTGTACTCAAAGCAGCAGCTAGTGAAAGAAGCTATGTGGAAACCTTACAGGTTCACAAGATGTGTGGAGATCTGTTATGAAACAGTGATACATGCACAACAAGACGATAACTTATGCAAGGTAGCAAAGGAATTAGGATGAAACTAGAGGATAGAGTAGCTTCTAGGACCTCACAAGCAGTCATATAACAGACAGGAGTATGAAAAGACATGGTCATACAATCAGGGATGTGGAAGAGAATGAAGGAGGAGGCATGAGACACACACATAAACTGCAATCTGAAGATAAAAAATGTGTAATGAGTGGGGCAAAGAAAAGTGTGAATATATCAGCCAAATGCAGGTAGAACATTAGCAGAGTCTGACCTGTACTATAATGCAAATGTTAGTAAACAAGCACCTATTGTAACAATCATGTGCCTATATGTAACTCGATATACTTCTCAGAATTTTAGGCCAAAACAGAGGGGATGTGGCTAAGTTTATTGATGACTGCAAATTAGGTGCAATCAATGAATTCCCAAACACTGTCAATATACTTCAAGAGGGACTTACATAAACCAGTGATTGGTGCCAAAGCCATGTACTCAAACTCAATACAAAAAAATGCATTATCCTCCCCTTCAGTAAAAACAATACCCCTGCAGACTATCACATAAATAGTAATACCGTAAGTAACAACTCAGTAGTGAAAGACTTGGGAACGCAAGTTGAGTGTACCTAAACTTTGACCACCATGTGTCTACGGTGGTAAGGAAGGCATTCTACATTGCACACCACATTAGCAAAGGCTTTCCTCAAGAGTGAAAGAGGTCATAACACTCCTGTACTCGACCTTCATCAGGTCAATAACTGAATACAATCCTCCCTTTGTTATGCACCTTACCAGGAGCCTGCAGAAACATGAGAGGCCTCAGAGGTTTCTAACCAAGAAAATTCAGGATCTCCAGCACGTCATGCACTGACAAGACTGAAGTCACTGTCACTGTACTCAGTAGTGTATGTTCAGAATACTTAGAGGAGACTTGTGCCTGGCTTACAGAGCAATCTTGGATCCAAACCTAATGGAAATGCTGCACATTTAAAAGTTAAATGGAACAAGGGTCACCTGCTCCAAGGACCTTAACCTGGCCTATGACATAAACAGGACCTGCTGGAGAGACAGATATGTCTCTCAGAGGTTGCCACTCCTCTAGAATAGGCTACTAGCTCACATCAAACAAAGCCCTTCTATGACCCTGTTTAAGCATAGCCTGGATGACTGGATGGGAAAACGTAAATTCTTGCCAGGATTTCACCTATGACCCTCCTAGGTATGGGCAGTTATTGCTAACTAAGCTCTCGAGTTTAGGCAAGATCCTTTGCATTGGGTTTCTCTTTGTATTATATTGAGGACACATGGCTAGGCTTATAAAGACCTTCGAGTCAAGAGCCCAGTCACCACCTATGAACAAGAATATAAGCTGTACAAAGGAGGTGTGCCAGGATATGACTAGAAGGTAGAAGAAGTCATTGTTATGAGAATGATAAAAGAAATGGGCACATATGCAAAAAGGATACATGAATTCAGTAAAAGATATATATATATATATATATATATATATATATATATATATATATATATATATATATATATAAACATAAATAATATGTAAGAAAGTAGATTTATTCACTGGTGAGAGAATTACAGAAAATATATTTATGCTGACTGAATGGCTGGAAAATATAGATGCATAATAATAGGGTACTAGAAACAAAAACATTTGGCTCTCTAAGTGAAGTGGGGAGCTAGTTTTTCTCTGCACTGACTGTATGAAGGAGTGGCAGCAAATGACTGATTGCATGTTATCCTACAGCTTAGGACTAAGAAAAGAACAAGTATGTTCAGAGGTAGTTCATAAATTTAGAGATCCAAGTAATGTGGGTTCATAGGTATCATAACAGCTAAGACTGCAGATAATGAATAAGCTTTAAGTCTTTGAATAAAGCTGTCAACATTCAAAGCATATAACAGATTTCTAAATGATATACAGGAGGTACAAATCAGCCCTTTGTAGAAAAGGAAGTCAAATTGTTCTGGTCAGAGTAATGCTATGATGTGTTTGAATGGCTGAAAAAGTAAGATGAACCTATGAATGAAGTTAGCCAGTACTCAAAGATCATAAAAATTGAAGTTAGAATTAAATCTGGATTTAGAAGAGCAAGCTAGGAGGGAGGGTCCACACACTGTTTCAGGTAGTAAATTTTTACCAATTGCTGACCAAGCGTCATAGGTTAGACAGCTGAAGACTTAATGATACACATTGATTATTGACTTCCTTTTAAGAAGCTCAACGTATGAGTTTATTGCAAGGGATGTGTCATCTGTTAAACCTAGGTACTAGAAGATACTGTGGATATATCTAATATTAAAAGTGGAGTGAGAGGTGACAGTGCTTTATTACTAGCATCAGCATCAAAGAACATGTAGGTAGATTCAGAACAGACCACTAATTTCAAGAACAGAGGATATTATGAAGTTGGTTGAGGGTGGACTGAAGTGCTTTAAGAACTGCTTTACAATAAGTAGTTCATTGCTTAAATATGACTATGACATTAGCAAACATAAGGATGTTTTGATTCATTACCTACACAGGGAGGTTATGTACAAAGAAAGAGAAAACAGAATGCAGCCTAAGATGAAGCCTTGAGTCACGATAGTTATGTTATGATTTATTGTTACAGTAACCCTCTCCAGAGCAAACTATACTAGTACGTACCTTTTGTAAACTATACCAATACTTACCTTCTGCAAAATAGTTTACAGCCATGTCGGTTCCAATGAAACTTCACTTATCAGATGAGAAAAACTGCTTCCTAAAATATACTTTTACAAACTGGTCATGTAGCATAGCAGAAGCATATTTATGTTTAGTTGGAAATCTAAGAATTTTCCTCATTGTTAAGATACTGTAGCTAAGCTCTGAGAACTACCTAATTAAAATGATTAAATTCAACAAAGATTTCTTAGAAGCTAGTTAAAGAAGGCTGCAATCTAAGTACACGATCTTATGTGGATAAATATCAAAACAGAAGAAGAACCGCTCACAACAAGATAGCAATTTCTAACCATATGCATACAATGTTCACCACAGATTTATACTTCCAAGCCAATAATGAAGTCCTGACAATTTTTTTTTTCTTGCTAAGAACTGCAAGTCCTCATGTTCATTTTTCAGCAGCCTTAAGAAAATGTAATGTCACCATGAAACTATGTTGCAAACCATCTACTCATTTATATTCATCCAAGCATGCATCTTGTTTGGTTGCTAGCCAGAGGCCTTGCAGAGCTGCAATACCGTATAGTTGTTCCTCATGGGATTAAACAGCCATTTTAATGAAATAAAGAATTGCTGGCTAATGAAATAACGAATTGTTGGCAGCTTATTTGGATTTTTGATTATACTTTAATTATGCACCTTAGTCTGACTAGAAAAGTTTATCATGGATTATGCAAAATACTACATCACTGTATGAAGAAGAGATTAAAATGAACATGCAGAACTTTTGATGCATTGTAGCTTAAATGAGTATAATATTTTACAGCATGCCAGTGCTGGAATATAGGAAGGCATAGTGTTACTTTGTTAACTTTGTAAAAATAAATAAATACAATTTTAAAATTTCACATGAACATACTACTTGATTTTGAAATGGACTAGTGAGGTCAGTGTGGTCCATTGAAAGCAGCAGCTTTTAAATAATAATTATAATAATAATATGGCTTCCTACTGAATGACTAGGCCATAGGTCTTCAACCTATACCTCAACAAATAATAGGTGTCACTTTACATTTTCAGTGGCCCTGCTAGTTAGAGTTGCCTGGAACACCAATGAAAACAAAGGTACCATTGCCATAAAGGTGTGAAAGTTATTGCGGCATGAAATAGAAGTATGCAGTTGCAGTGGACAGCAGCTGGCATCTCAATGACATAATAAGTAAAGGAGCATTGTTTGGTGTAGACAATTCAGGGTTCAGGTATGCCTGTAAATCTTTGTCTGTACCCAGCTCAAAAATAACATGTAGCTTTGCATCTTTAATCACATCTTGAACCGCACATTTCCAAACAGTGTGACATGAGGCCTTTTTGGATGCATGTCCTTTGGTCCAAATGTCTTATGAACATACTCCCTCAGCCAAACTGACCATTGCAAACTGCAGTGCCATTACCAAAAGTCAACATTCTTTGAAAATGAACCAGCCCAGGAAAGGAAAGGGAAAAGGGTGGAGGTGTAAAAGGGGGTTTGAGGCTGCACATTGCCCCGAGGCTGTGAAGCAGCCTGTTGACCCCTACTTTCCAAGCCATACTATACAATCACTAACTTGACAAGCTACCTTTAATCATGTACATCAATGCATACAACCGTCTATCAAACATGAAGCAATATGTCAACAGCAATGAATAGATTAAGGAAGTTAAGGAACAATTAATTCATTGTATTGCTAACCCCTTTGGCCCCTTTTATCATAGGTTCATAAATGTATACTAGGCTCGCTGACTTTGCAGGACATTATAAGCCAATTTCCCTTCAAAGATAAGAAGAAAAGCCTGTACTTAGTGCCTGTAAGATAAACACCTTAACTATTATGCTAAAACCCATCCCCTGAGGTAAAGTTTACTCCCTGTCAGGGAATAGAACCATGGGCTCATAACAGCCAGGAATACTCACCATTATAATAAAAAGAAGACTAATGTGATATCTAACAAGGACAGTTTATAGCTTTGATCACAGACTTTGCCTAAGGTACTTTAGATTGAAAAAACAGTAAGTAAATTAAGAACATTCCACCTCTATCTGTCTATCTACCTATATATTTACATATAAAAATTAATGAAAACATATAAGAAAAATAAAGAGTCTTGCTGTCTTGCAAAACGATAAACAGAGTTAGATTAAAAGCATCCAAACCACACCTATGTCCATTATGGACAGGAGCTATCTGTAAGATACTCAAGGCATAGGCACAAGTCCATGCCATCCTCTTGCCCCTAGGGGCCATATATTGGGTAAAATTGGATTATATTGGCTAGGCTTGTAAGGGCTCTTAAGCTGTTTGCCATTAGCCTAGTAATCTGTGAAATTATGAAATACCAAAAGATGTATTCCTTTCTTGTTAAGTCATACAGGATCCACGTTGTTAAGGTCCCAGTATTCTACAACTGATTTGCCCATCAAAGAATTGACCATAAAAATCTGTGATTCATTAGCCTCCCAAATATTTCTGTGGGGGCATGATAATAACCCCCACCAGTATAAATGGGCCACAATGGCTGACGAAGACAAGCACAAACCAGGTATCATATGTTTAAATTCCGCAAGATCTTGCTACATACAATATACCAACTGGTGCTTTAGTATGAGACCTAAATCATTAACCCCTGCGTGTATGACCAAAACATGACCCCTTCCAACACTTGGAAAAAATGCATTGTAACTGCTCCCAACTTAACCCAGGGAATCCTTTCCAAATTACTTTGTGGAAGTGGAGATCTAAATCCAAATTCACTATACCTTCTTGAACTCCCAATCTCTCAAATGCATGTAACAAACAAGTGACCCAAAATAATAATTAATCTAGTGTCTGAAAGAAAAGGAACAATAACAGTGAGATAAAAATGAACCTGGTTAGCATGTATTTCAAATAAGCATTAGAGTACTATCTGCCCATCCTTTTAACATGTCAGCTGACTGACCTTACACAGCTAAATCAGACATTCCCCCAATTCTGAAGGAGTGAGAGGAATAAACCTCTAGGTGAGTGCACAGCTGAAAGAGGTGCATGACCCTTCATTATTTGTATGCCATCTGGAGTAACAAAAATTAATGTATTACAATAGACAGACAGGTCAATAAAAGTAGAACAGAACCTCCACTATAGGCAGATGATGAGCTCATATGCTTTGTTCAAGATTGTGATAACAATTTAACCTAACCCAGCATTTATACACTCTTCATAATGCTCAGTGCTTAATAATGTTTGTCAATTTGAAAATCCAGGCTTATAGCAGCTTTGAACTTTTGAGGGGACAAAACTTAATTGGCAACAATTAGTACTGCATTATATGATGAAAATGACCATTTCTCTTTCCTGGGAGAAGTTCTATAAAATTGTATAAAGTGTCTTAAGGCAGAACTGTAAGCATTTCTTGTATTGATGGCCCAGTCCTTCCTGTCGTATATTAGATAGGACTTGCTTTGCATGGGGAGCCAACTGTTTGAAACTAGCTACATGAAACTGAACAAAGAATCAGAAAAAAAATTTTCACTGCCAGGAGTGTGCACTGCAGTGAAGAAATGTTTATGTGCAAATGGAGTAACACTAACAACCTTAATAAAGAATTAACCCAAAAGGATTTTGAATGTATTTTGACTAACACCTAAACAACTGCTTCAATATCAAATATGAAAATTACCTGTTTGCTTTTGAACTGGTTATGTCCTACTAATGATGATATCCAAATAAGCATAATTTCAAAGAATGTAGTGTCTTTTAGCCTTTGCTCTGTCCATGGTTATGGGCAAGCCACTGAAAACAATGGCCTCTGAAATATGCCAGCAGCAAAACTTCTTGCTCCAGCCATTAAAACTCTCAATGACATCATCAGAAAGCCACCCTCTTTGCCGAAACATTGCATTCAAAAAAAAGTTGGATCATAAACATAAATCTACTCTTGCTCTTCTGTTATTCCAACTTTGTGATGCTTTTAAGGTCCCCATGCACTACATCCACTAGAAAGCACATGAAGATCCTGCCCAGGGCTATGTCTCTGCAAGTAAAATTCAGTAGCACCACCATCTTCATGGCTATATAATTTTTAGTGTGATCTTCTGTGGCTTAGCCTTCAGAAATCCAAGAGAGAAGCTGACAGCATTGTTTCCAATTTCAAAGTGATTGTTTTTGAAGGCAGTTCAACCTTGTACAGAGCCAGAGGAACACTCAGCTCTTTGAAAGAGCCAAATCAGAGAGAAGAAAAATCCAGATTCCAGCCTCATCTACATCAATAATTGAAAATAAAAATCATCCAAATTGTGAACTCCATCTTGTGATGGAGACCTCTGTTTCATACAACACATCACCTTTCAACTAACGCATTCAAAAGTGGAGCAACCCATAAGTGCTGTTATGGCAAAGGCACAACTTTCTTCAAACTGCATGCCTAGTAAAAAGGCCAGTCCAAAAAGCCCCCCATCCAATAAATTTCTTTTAAATTTGTGAAAA